>NW_028225179.1:4489075-4611796 GCF_052327205.1 Somniosus microcephalus
TTCTCCTTATTCTGCTTCTTCTGATTCACCCTCTAGACTTCACCTTCTCCTTCTCCTTCTTCTGCTTCTTCTGATTCACACTCCAGACTTCACCTTCTCCTTCTCCTTCTTCTACTTCTTCTGATTCACCCTCCAGAGTTCACCTTCTCCTTCTCCTTCTTCTGCTTCTTCTGATTCACCCTCCAGACTTCACCTTCTCCTTCTCCTTCTTCTGATTCTTCTGATTCACCCTCCAGACTTCACCTTCTCCTTCTCCTTCTTCTGCTTCTTCTGATTCACCCTCCTGACTTCACCTTCTCCTTCTCCTTCTTCTACTTCTTCTGATTCACCCTCCTGACTTCACCTTCTCCTTCTCCTTCTTCTACTTCTTCTGCTTCACCCTCCAGACTTCACCTTCTCCTTCTCCTTATTCTACTTCTTCTGATTCACCCTCCAGACTTGACCTTCTCCTTCTCCTTCTTCTACTTCTTCTGATTCACCCTCCAGACTTCACCTTCTCCTTCTCCTTCTTCTGCTTCTTCTGCTTCACCGTCCTGACTTCACCTTCTCCTTCTCCTTCTTCTACTTCTTCTGCTTCATCCCCCTGACATCACCTGCTCCTTCTCCTTCTTCTGCTTCTTCTGATTCACCCTCCTAACTTCACCTTCTCCTTCTCCTTCTTCTGCTTCTTCTGATTCACCCTCCTGACTTCACCTTCTCCTTCTCCTTCTTCTGCTTCTTCTGATTCACCCTCCAGACTTCACCTTCTCCTTCTCCTTCTTCTGCTTCTTCTGATTCACCCTCCAGACTTCACCTTCTCCTTCTCCTTCTTCTGCTTCTTCTGATTCACCCTCCAGACCTCACCTTCTCCTTCTCCTTCTTCTACTTCTTCTGATTCACCCTCCAGACTTCATCTTCTCCTTCTCCTTCTTCTGCTTCTTCTGATTCACCCTCCAGACTTCACCTTCTCCTTCTCCTTCTTCTGCTTCTTCTGATTCACCCTCCAGACTTCACCTTCTCCTTCTCCTTCTTCTACTTCTTCTGATTCACCCTCCAGACTTCACCTTCTCCTTCTCCTTCTTCTACTTCTTCTGATTCACCCTCCAGTCTTCACCTTCTCCTTCTCCTTCTTCTGTTTCTTCTGCTTCACCCTCCAGACTTCACCTTCTCCTTCTCTTTCTTCTGCTTCTTCTGATTCACCCTCCAGACTTCACCTTCTCCTTCTCCTTCTTCTGATTCTTCTGATTCACCCTCCAGACTTCACCTTCTCCTTCTCCTTCTTCTGCTTATTCTGATTCACCCTCCTGACTTCACCTTCTCCTTCTCCTTCTTCTACTTCTTCTGATTCACCCTCCTGACTTCACCTCCTCCTTCTCCTTCTTCTACTTCTTCTGCTTCACCCTCCAGACTTCACCTTCTCCTCCTACTTCTTCTACTTCTTCTGATTCACCCTTCAGACTTCACCTTCTCCTTCTCCTTTTTCTGCTTCTTCTGATTCACCCTCCAGACTTCACCTTCTCCTTCTCCTTATTCTGCTTCTTCTGATTCACCCTCCAGACTTCACCTTCTCCTTCTCCTTCTTCTGCTTCTTCTGATTCACCCTCCAGACTTCACCTTCTCCTTCTCCTTCTTCTGCTTCTTCTGATTCACCCTCCAGACTTCACCTTCTCCTTCTCCTTCTTCTGCTTTTTCTGATTCACCCTCCAGACTTCACCTTCTCCTTCTCCTTCTTCTACTTCTTCTGATTCACCCTCCAGACTTCACCTTCTCCTTCTCTTTCTTCTGCTTCTTCTGATTCACCCTCCACACTTCACCTTCTCTTTCTCCTTCTTCTGCTTCTTCTGATTCACCCTCCTGACTTCACCTTCTCCTTCTCCTTCTTCTACTTCTTCTGATTCACCCTCCTGACTTCACCTTCTCCTTCTCCTTCTATTACTTCTTCTGCTTCACCCTCCAGACTTCACCTTCTCCTTCTCCTTCTTCTACTTCTTCTGATTCACCCTCCAGACTTCACCTTCTCCTTCTCCTTCTTCTACTTCTTCTGATTCACCCTCCTGACTTCACCTTCTCCTTCTCCTTCTTCTACTTCTTCTGATTCACACTCCAGACTTCACCTTCTCCTTCTCCTTCTTCTACTTCTTCTGATTCACCCTCCAGACTTCACCTTCTCCTTCTCTTTCTTCTGCTTCTTCTGATTCACCCTCCAGACTTCACCTTCTCCTTCTCCTTCTTCTGATTCTTCTGATTCACCCTCCAGACCTCACCTTCTCCTTCTCCTTCTTCTGCTTCTTCTGATTCACCCTCCAGACTTCACCTTCTCCTTCTCCTTATTCTGCTTCTTCTGATTCACCCTCTAGACTTCACCTTCTCCTTCTCCTTCTTCTGCTTCTTCTGATTCACACTCCAGACTTCACCTTCTCCTTCTCCTTCTTCTACTTCTTCTGATTCACCCTCCAGACTTCACCTTCTCCTTCTCTTTCTTCTGCTTCTTCTGATTCACCCTCCAGACTTCACCTTCTCCTTCTCCTTCTTCTGATTCTTCTGATTCACCCTCCAGACTTCACCTTCTCCTTCTCCTTCTTCTGCTTCTTCTGATTCACCCTCCTGACTTCACCTTCTCCTTCTCCTTCTTCTACTTCTTCTGATTCACCCTCCTGACTTCACCTTCTCCTTCTTCTACTTCTTCTGCTTCACCCTCCAGACTTCACCTTCTCCTTCTCCTTATTCTACTTCTTCTGATTCACCCTCCAGACTTGACCTTCTCCTTCTCCTTCTTCTACTTCTTCTGATTCACCCTCCAGACTTCACCTTCTCCTTCTCCTTCTTCTGCTTCTTCTGCTTCAACGTCCTGACTTCACCTTCTCCTTCTCCTTCTTCTACTTCTTCTGCTTCATCCCCCTGACATCACCTGCTCCTTCTCCTTCTTCTGCTTCTTCTGATTCACCCTCCTAACTTCACCTTCTCCTTCTCCTTCTTCTGCTTCTTCTGATTCACCCTCCTGACTTCACCTTCTCCTTCTCCTTCTTCTGCTTCTTCTGATTCACCCTCCAGACTTCACCTTCTCCTTCTCCTTATTCTGCTTCTTCTGATTCACCCTCTAGACTTCACCTTCTCCTTCTCCTTCTTCTGCTTTTTCTGATTCACCCTCCAGACTTCACCTTCTCCTTCTCCTTCTTCTACTTCTTCTGATTCACCCTCCAGACTTCACCTTCTCCTTCTCTTTCTTCTGCTTCTTCTGATTCACCCTCCAGACTTCACCTTCTCCTTCTCCGTCTTCTGATTCTTCTGATTCACCGTCCAGACTTCACCTTCTCCTTCTCCTTCTTCTGCTTCTTCTGATTCACCCTCCTGACTTCACCTTCTCCTTCTCCTTCTTCTACTTCTTCTGATTCACCCTCCTGACTTCACCTTCTCCTTCTCCTTCTTCTACTTCTTCTGCTTCACCCTCCAGACTTCACCTTCTCCTTCTGCTTCTTCTGCTTCTTCTGATTCACCCTCCAGACTTCACCTTCTCCTTCTCCTTCTTTTGCTTCTTCTGCTTCACACTCCAGACTTCACCTTCTCCTTCTCCTTCTTCTGCTTCTTCTGATTCACCCTCCTTACTTCACCTTCTCCTTCTCCTTCTTCTGCTTCTTCTGATTCACCCTCCTGACTTCACCTTCTCCTTCTCCTTATTCTGCTTCTTCTGTTTCACCCTCCAGACTTCACCTTCTCCTTCTCCTTCTTCTGCTTCTTCTGATTCACCCTCCAGACTTCACCTTCTCCTTCTCCTTCTTCTACTTCTTCTGCTTCTCCCTCCAGACTTCACCTTCTCCTTCTCCTTCTGCTGCTTCTTCTGATTCACCCTCCAGACTTCACCTTCTCCTTCTCTTTCTTCTGCTTCTTCTGATTCACCCTCCAGACTTCACCTTCTCCTTCTCCTTCTTCTGATTCTTCTGATTCACCCTCCAGACTTCACCTTCTCCTTCTCCTTCTTCTGCTTCTTCTGATTCACCCTCCTGACTTCACCATCTCCTTCTCCTTCTTCTACTTCTTCTGATTCACCCTCATGACTTCACCTTCTCCTTCTCCTTCTTCTACTTCTTCTGCTTCACCCTCCAGACTTCACCTTCTCCTTCTCCTTCTTCTACTTCTTCTGAATCACCCTCCAGACTTCACCTTCTCCTTCTCCTTCTTTTGCTTCTTCTGCTTCACACTCCAGACTTCACCTTCTCCTTCTCCTTCTTCTGCTTCTTCTGATTCACCCTCCTTACTTCACCTTCTCCTTCTCCTTCTTCTGCTTCTTCTGATTCACCCTCCTGACTTCACCTTCTCCTTCTCCTTATTCTGCTTCTTCTGTTTCACCCTCCAGACTTCACCTTCTCCTTCTCCTTCTTCTGCTTCTTCTGATTCACCCGCCAGACTTCACCTTCTCCTTCTCCTTCTTCTGCTTCTTCTGATTCACCCTCCAGACTTCACCTTCTCCTTCTCCTTCTTCTACTTCTTCTGATTCACCCTCCAGACTTCACCTTCTCCTTCTCCTTCTTCTACTTCTTCTGCTTCTCCCTCCAGACTTCACCTTCTCCTTCTCCTTCTTTTGCTTCTTCTGCTTCACACTCCAGACTTCACCTTCTCCTTCTCCTTCTTCTACTTCTTCTGATTCACCCTCCTGACTTCACCTTCTCCTTCTCCTTCTTCTACTTCTTCTGCTTCACCCTCCAGACTTCACCTTCTCCTTCTGCTTCTTCTGCTTCTTCTGATTCACCCTCCAGACTTCACCTTCTCCTTCTCCTTCTTTTGCTTCTTCTGCTTCACACTCCAGACTTCACCTTCTCCTTCTCCTTCTTCTGCTTCTTCTGATTCACCCTCCTTACTTCACCTTCTCCTTCTCCTTCTTCTGCTTCTTCTGATTCACCCTCCTGACTTCACCTTCTCCTTCTCCTTATTCTGCTTCTTCTGTTTCACCCTCCAGACTTCACCTTCTCCTTCTCCTTCTTCTGCTTCTTCTGATTCACCCTCCAGACTTCACCTTCTCCTTCTCCTTCTTCTACTTCTTCTGCTTCTCCCTCCAGACTTCACCTTCTCCTTCTCCTTCTGCTGCTTCTTCTGATTCACCCTCCAGACTTCACCTTCTCCTTCTCTTTCTTCTGCTTCTTCTGATTCACCCTCCAGACTTCACCTTCTCCTTCTCCTTCTTCTGATTCTTCTGATTCACCCTCCAGACTTCACCTTCTCCTTCTCCTTCTTCTGCTTCTTCTGATTCACCCTCCTGACTTCACCATCTCCTTCTCCTTCTTCTACTTCTTCTGATTCACCCTCATGACTTCACCTTCTCCTTCTCCTTCTTCTACTTCTTCTGCTTCACCCTCCAGACTTCACCTTCTCCTTCTCCTTCTTCTACTTCTTCTGAATCACCCTCCAGACTTCACCTTCTCCTTCTCCTTCTTTTGCTTCTTCTGCTTCACACTCCAGACTTCACCTTCTCCTTCTCCTTCTTCTGCTTCTTCTGATTCACCCTCCTTACTTCACCTTCTCCTTCTCCTTCTTCTGCTTCTTCTGATTCACCCTCCTGACTTCACCTTCTCCTTCTCCTTATTCTGCTTCTTCTGTTTCACCCTCCAGACTCCACCTTCTCCTTCTCCTTCTTCTGCTTCTTCTGATTCACCCGCCAGACTTCACCTTCTCCTTCTCCTTCTTCTGCTTCTTCTGATTCACCCTCCAGACTTCACCTTCTCCTTCTCCTTCTTCTACTTCTTCTGATTCACCCTCCAGACTTCACCTTCTCCTTCTCCTTCTTCTACTTCTTCTGCTTCTCCCTCCAGACTTCACCTTCTCCTTCTCCTTCTTCTGCTTCTTCTGATTCACCCTCCAGACTTCACCTTCTCCTTCTCCTTCTTCTACTTCTTCTGATTCACCCTCCAGACTTCACCTTCTACTTCTCCTTCTTCTACTTCTTCTGATTCACCCTCCAGACTTCACCTTCTCCTTCTCCTTCTTCTACTTCTTCCGATTCACCCTCCTGACTTCACCTTCTCCTTCTCCTTCTTCTGCTGCTTCTGCTTCACCCTCCTGACTTCACCTTCTCCTTCTCCTTCTTCTACTTCTTCTGATTCACCCTCCAGACTTCACCTTCTCCTTCTCCTTCTTCTGCTTCCTCTGCTTCACCCTCCAGACTTCACCTTCTCCTTCTCCTTATTCTGCTTCTTATGCTTCGACCTCCAGACATCACCTTCTCCTTCTCCTTCTTCTGCTTCTTCTGCTTCACCCTCCAGACTTCACCTTCTCCTTCTCCTTCTTCTGCATCTTCTACTTCACTCTCCTGACTTCACCTTCTCCTTCTCCTTCTTCTACTTCTTCTGATTCACCCTCCAGACTTCACCTTCTCCTTCTCCTTCTTCTGCTTCTTCTGCTTCACCCTCCAGACTTCACCTTCTCCTTCTCCTTCTTCTGCTTCTTCTGCTGCGCCCTCCATACTTCACCTTCTCCTTCTCCTTCTTCTGCTTCTTCTGCTTCACCGTCCTGACTTCACCTTCTCCTTCTCCTTCTTCTACTTCTTCTGCTTCACCCCCCTGACTTCACCTGCTCCTTCTCCTTCTTCTGCTTCTTCTGATTCACCCTCCTAACTTCACCTTCTCCTTCTCCTTCTTCTGCTTCTTCTGATTCACCCTCCTGACTTCACCTTCTCCTTCTCCTTCTTCTGCTTCTTCTGATTCACCCTCCAGACTTCACCTTCTCCTTCTCCTTCTTCTGCTTCTTCTGTTTCACCCTCCAGACTTCACCTTCTCCTTCTCCTTCTTCTGCTTCTTCTGATTCACCCTCCAGACTTCATCTTCTCCTTCTCCTTCTTCTGCTTCTTCTGATTCACCCTCCAGACTTCACCTTCTCCTTCTCCTTCTTCTGCTTCTTCTGATTCACCCTCCAGACTTCACCTTCTCCTTCTCCTTCTTCTACTTCTTCTGATTCACCCTCCAGACTTCACCTTCTCCTTCTCCTTCTTCTACTTCTTCAGATTCACCCTCCAGTCTTCACCTTCTCCTTCTCCTTCTTCTGTTTCTTCTGCTTCACCCTCCAGACTTCACCTTCTCCTTCTCTTTCTTCTGCTTCTTCTGATTCACCCTCCAGACTTCACCCTCTCCTTCTCCTTCTTCTGATTCTTCTGATTCACCCTCCAGACTTCACCTTCTCCTTCTCCTTCTTCTGCTTCTTCTGATTCACCCTCCAGACTTCACCTTCTCCTTCTCCTTCTTCTGCTTCTTCTGATTCACCCTCCAGACTTCATCTTCTCCTTCTCCTTCTTCTGCTTCTTCTGATTCACCCTCCAGACTTCACCTTCTCCTTCTCCTTCTTCTGCTTCTTCTGATTCACCCTCCAGACTTCACCTTCTCCTTCTCCTTCTTCTACTTCTTCTGATTCACCCTCCAGACTTCACCTTCTCCTTCTCCTTCTTCTACTTCTTCAGATTCACCCTCCAGTCTTCACCTTCTCCTTCTCCTTCTTCTGTTTCTTCTGCTTCACCCTCCAGACTTCACCTTCTCCTTCTCTTTCTTCTGCTTCTTCTGATTCACCCTCTAGACTTCAACTTCTCCTTCTCCTTCTTCTGATTCTTCTGATTCACCCTCCAGACTTCACCTTCTCCTTCTCCTTCTTCTGCTTCTTCTGATTCACCCTCCAGACTTCACCTTCTCCTTCTCCTTCTTCTACTTCTTCTGATTCACCCTCCTGACTTCACCTTCTCCTTCTCCTTCTTCTACTTCTTCTGATTCACCCTCCAGACTTCACCTTCTCCTTCTCCTTCTTCTGCTTCCTCTGCTTCACCCTCCAGACTTCACCTTCTCCTTCTCCTTATTCTGCTTCTTATGCTTCGACCTCCAGACATCACCTTCTCCTTCTCCTTCTTCTGCTTCTTCTGCTTCACCCTCCAGACTTCACCTTCTCCTTCTCCTTCTTCTGCTTCTTCTGATTCACCCTCCTGACTTCACCTTCTCCTTCTCCTTCTTCTACTTCTTCTGATTCACCCTCCAGACTTCACCTTCTCCTTCTCCTTCTTCTGCTTCCTCTGCTTCACCCTCCAGACTTCACCTTCTCCTTCTCCTTATTCTGCTTCTTATGCTTCGACCTCCAGACATCACCTTCTCCTTCTCCTTCTTCTGCTTCTTCTGCTTCACCCTCCAGACTTCACCTTCTCCTTCTCCTTCTTCTGCATCTTCTACTTCACTCTCCTGACTTCACCTTCTCCTTCTCCTTCTTCTACTTCTTCTGATTCACCCTCCAGACTTCACCTTCTCCTTCTCCTTCTTCTGCTTCTTCTGCTTCACCCTCCAGACTTCACCTTCTCCTTCTCCTTCTTCTGCTTCTTCTGCTGCGCCCTCCATACTTCACCTTCTCCTTCTCCTTCTTCTGCTTCTTCTGCTTCACCGTCCTGACTTCACCTTCTCCTTCTCCTTCTTCTACTTCTTCTGCTTCACCCCCCTGACTTCACCTGCTCCTTCTCCTTCTTCTGCTTCTTCTGATTCACCCTCCTAACTTCACCTTCTCCTTCTCCTTCTTCTGCTTCTTCTGATTCACCCTCCTGACTTCACCTTCTCCTTCTCCTTCTTCTGCTTCTTCTGATTCACCCTCCAGACTTCACCTTCTCCTTCTCCTTCTTCTGCTTCTTCTGTTTCACCCTCCAGACTTCACCTTCTCCTTCTCCTTCTTCTGCTTCTTCTGATTCACCCTCCAGACTTCATCTTCTCCTTCTCCTTCTTCTGCTTCTTCTGATTCACCCTCCAGACTTCACCTTCTCCTTCTCCTTCTTCTGCTTCTTCTGATTCACCCTCCAGACTTCACCTTCTCCTTCTCCTTCTTCTACTTCTTCTGATTCACCCTCCAGACTTCACCTTCTCCTTCTCCTTCTTCTACTTCTTCAGATTCACCCTCCAGTCTTCACCTTCTCCTTCTCCTTCTTCTGTTTCTTCTGCTTCACCCTCCAGACTTCACCTTCTCCTTCTCTTTCTTCTGCTTCTTCTGATTCACCCTCCAGACTTCACCCTCTCCTTCTCCTTCTTCTGATTCTTCTGATTCACCCTCCAGACTTCACCTTCTCCTTCTCCTTCTTCTGCTTCTTCTGATTCACCCTCCAGACTTCACCTTCTCCTTCTCCTTCTTCTGCTTCTTCTGATTCACCCTCCAGACTTCATCTTCTCCTTCTCCTTCTTCTGCTTCTTCTGATTCACCCTCCAGACTTCACCTTCTCCTTCTCCTTCTTCTGCTTCTTCTGATTCACCCTCCAGACTTCACCTTCTCCTTCTCCTTCTTCTACTTCTTCTGATTCACCCTCCAGACTTCACCTTCTCCTTCTCCTTCTTCTACTTCTTCAGATTCACCCTCCAGTCTTCACCTTCTCCTTCTCCTTCTTCTGTTTCTTCTGCTTCACCCTCCAGACTTCACCTTCTCCTTCTCTTTCTTCTGCTTCTTCTGATTCACCCTCTAGACTTCAACTTCTCCTTCTCCTTCTTCTGATTCTTCTGATTCACCCTCCAGACTTCACCTTCTCCTTCTCCTTCTTCTGCTTCTTCTGATTCACCCTCCTGACTTCACCTTCTCCTTCTCCTTCTTCTACTTCTTCTGATTCACCCTCCTGACTTCACCTTCTCCTTCTCCTTCTTCTACTTCTTCTGCTTCACCCTCCAGACTTCACCTTCTCCTTCTCCTTCTTCTACTTCTTCTGATTCACCCTCCAGACTTCACCTTCTCCTTCTCTTGCTTCTTCTGCTTCACACTCCAGACTTCACCTTCTCCTTCTCCTTCTTCCGCTTCTTCTGATTCACCCTCCTTCCTTCACCTTCTCCTTCTCCTTCTTCTGCTTCTTCTGATTCACCCTCCTGACTTCACCTTCTCCTTCTCCTTATTCTGCTTCTTCTGTTTCACCCTCCGGACTTCACCTTCTCCTTCTCCTTCTTCTGCTTCTTCTGATTCACCCTCCAGACTTCACCTTCTCCTTCTCCTTCTTCTACTTCTTCTGATTCACCCTCCAGACTTCACCTTCTCCTTCTCCTTCTTCTGCTTCTTCTGATTCACCCTCCAGACTTCACCTTCTCCTTCTCCTTCGTCTACTTCTTCTGATTCACCCTCCAGACTACACCTTCTCCTTCTCCTTCTTCTACTTCTTCTGATTCACCCTCCAGACTTCACCTTCTCCTTCTCCTTCTTCTACTTCTTCCGATTCACCCTCCTGACTTCACCTTCTCCTTCTCCTTCTTCTGCTTCTTCTGCTTCACCCTCCTGACTTCACCTTCTCCTTCTCCTTCTTCTACTTCTTCTGATTCACCCTCCAGACTTCACCTTCTCCTTCTCCTTCTTCTGCTTCTTCTGCTTCACCCTCCAGACTTCACCTTCTCCTTCTCCTTCTTCTGCTTCTTCTGATTCGCCCTCCAGACATCACCTTCTCCTTCTCCTTGTTCTGCTTCTTCTGATTCACCCTCCAGACTTCACCTTCTCCTTCTCCTTCTTCTACTTCTTCTGATTCACCCTCCAGACTTCACCTTCTACTTCTCCTTCTTCTACTTCTTCTGATTCACCCTCCAGACTTCACCTTCTCCTTCTCCTTCTTCTACTTCTTCCGATTCACCCTCCTGACTTCACCTTCTCCTTCTCCTTCTTCTGCTTCTTCTGCTTCACCCTCCTGACTTCACCTTCTCCTTCTCCTTCTTCTACTTCTTCTGATTCACCCTCCAGACATCACCTTCTCCTTCTCCTTCTTCTGCTTCCTCTGCTTCACCCTCCAGACTTCACCTTCTCCTTCTCCTTCTTCTGCTTCTTCTGCTTCGCCCTCCAGACATCACCTTCTCCTTCTCCTTCTTCTGCTTCTTCTGCTTCACCCTCCAGACTTCACCTTCTCCTTCTCCTTCTTCTGCTTCTTCTGCTTCACTCTCCTGACTTCACCTTCTCCTTGCCTTCTTCTACTTCTTCTGATTCACCCTCCAGACTTCACCTTCTCCTTCTCCTTCTTCTGCTTCTTCTGCTTCACCCTCCAGACTTCACCTTCTCCTTCTCCTTCTTCTGCTTCTTCTGCTGCGCCCTCCAGACTTCACCTTCTCCTTCTCCTTCTTCTGCTTCTTCTGCTTCACCGTCCTGACTTCACCTTCTCCTTCTCCTTCTTCTACTTCTTCTGCTTCACCCCCTGACTTCACCTGCTCCTTCTCCTTCTTCTGCTTCTTCTGATTCACCCTCCTAACTTCACCTTCTCCTTCTCCTTCTTCTGCTTCTTCTGATTCACCCTCCTGACTTCACCTTCTCCTTCTCCTTCTTCTGCTTCTTCTGATTCACCCTCCAGACTTCACCTTCTCCTTCTCCTTCTTCTGCTTCTTCTGTTTCACCCTCCAGACTTCACCTTCTCCTTCTCCTTCTTCTGCTTCTTCTGATTCACCCTCCAGACTTCATCTTCTCCTTCTCCTTCTTCTGCTTCTTCTGATTCACCCTCCAGACTTCACCTTCTCCTTCTCCTTCTTCTGCTTCTTCTGATTCACCCTCCAGACTTCACCTTCTCCTTCTTCTACTTCTTCTGATTCACCCTCCAGACTTCACCTTCTCCTTCTCCTTCTTCTCCTTCTTCAGATTCACCCTCCAGACTTCACCTTCTCCTTCTCTTTCTTCTGCTTCTTCTGATTCACCCTCCAGACTGCACCCTCTCCTTCTCCTTCTTCTGATTCTTCTGATTCACCCTCCAGACTTCAACTTCTCCTTCTCCTACTTCTGCTTCTTCTGATTCACCCTCCAGACTTCACCTTCTCCTTCTCCTTCTTCTGCTTCTTCTGATTCACCCTCCTGACTTCATCTTCTCCTTCTCCTTCTTCTGCTTCTTCTGATTCACCCTCCAGACTTCACCTTCTCCTTCTCCTTCTTCTGCTTCTTCTGATTCACCATCCAGACTTCACCTTCTCCTTCTCCTTCTTCTACTTCTTCTGATTCACCCTCCAGACTTCACCTTCTCCTTCTCCTTCTTCTACTTCTTCAGATTCACCCTCCAGTCTTCACCTTCTCCTTCTCCTTCTTCTGTTTCTTCTGCTTCACCCTCCAGACTTCACCTTCTCCTTCTCTTTCTTCTGCTTCTTCTGATTCACCCTCCAGACTTCAACTTCTCCTTCTCCTTCTTCTGATTCTTCTGATTCACCTCCAGACTTCACCTTCTCCTGCTCCTTCTTCTGCTTCTTCTGATTCACCCTCCTGACTTCACCTTCTCCTTCTCCTTCTTCTACTTCTTCTGATTCACCCTCCTGACTTCACCTTCTACTTCTCCTTCTTCTACTTCTTCTGCTTCACCCTCCAGACTTCACCTTCTCCTTCTCCTTCTTCTACTTCTTCTGATTCACCCTCCAGACTTCACCTTCTCCTTCTCCTTCTTTTGCTTCTTCTGCTTCACACTCCAGACTTCACCTTCTCCTTCTCCTTCTTCTGCTTCTTCTGATTCACCCTCCTTACTTCACCTTCTCCTTCTCCTTCTTCTGGTTCTTCTGATTCACCCTCCTGACTTCACCTTCTCCTTCTCCTTATTCTGCTTCTTCTGTTTCACCCTCCAGACTTCACCTTCTCCTTCTCCTTCTTCTGCTTCTTCTGATTCACCCTCCAGACTTCACCTTCTCCTTCTCCTTCTTCTGCTTCTTCTGATTCACCCTCCAGACTTCACCTTCTCCTTCTCCTTCTTCTACTTCTTCTGATTCACCCTCCAGACTTCACCTTCTCCTTCTCCTTCTTCTGCTTCTTCTGATTCACCCTCCAGACTTCACCTTCTCCTTCTCCTTCGTCTACTTCTTCTGATTCACCCTCCAGACTACACCTTCTCCTTCTCCTTCTTCTACTTCTTCTGATTCACCCTCCAGACTTCACCTTCTCCTTCTCCTTCTTCTGTTTCTTCTGATTCACCCTCCAGACTTCACCTTCTTCTTCTCCTTCTTCTACTTCTTCTGATTCACCCTCCAGACTTCACCTTCTCCTTCTCCTTCTTCTAGTTCTTCTGATTCACCCTCCAGACTTCACCTTCTCCTTCTCCTTCTTCTACTTCTTCTGCTTCTCCCTCCAGACTTCACCTTCTCCTTCTCCTTCTTCTGCTTCTTCTGATTCACCCTCCAGACTTCACCTTCCCCTTCTCCTTCTTCTACTTCTTCTGATTCACCCTCCAGACTTCACCTTCTCCTTCTCCTTCTTCTACTTCTTCTGATTCACCCTTCAGACTTCACCTTCTCCTTCTCCTTCTTCTACTTCTTCCGATTCACCCTCCTGACTTCACCTTCTCCTTCTCCTTCTTCTGCTTCTTCTGCTTCACCCTCCTGACTTCACCTTCTCCTTCTCCTTCTTCTACTTCTTCTGATTCACCCTCCAGACTTCACCTTCTCCTTCTCCTTCTTCTGCTTCTTGTGCTTCACCCTCCAGACTTCACCTTCTCCTTCTCCTTCTTCTGCTTCTTCTGATTCGCCCTCCAGACATCACCTTCTCCTTCTCTTTCTTCTGCTTCTTCTGCTTCACCCTCCAGACTTCACCTTCTCCTTCTCCTTCTTCTGCTTCTTCTGCTTCACTCTCCTGACTTCACCTTCTCCTTCTCCTTCTTCTACTTCTTCTGATTCACCCTCCAGACTTCACCTTCTCCTTCTCCTTCTTCTGCTTCTTCTGCTTCACCCTCCAGACTTCACCTTCTCCTTCTCCTTCTTCTGCTTCTTCTGCTGCGCCCTCCAGACTTCACCTTCTCCTTCTCCTTCTTCTGCTTCTTCTGCTTCACCCTCCTGACTTCACCTTCTCCTTCTCCTTCTTCTACTTCTTCTGTTTCACCCCCCTGACTTCACCTGCTCCTTCTCCTTCTTCTGCTTCTTCTGATTCACCCTCCTAACTTTACCTTCTCCTTCTCCTTCTTCTGCTTCTTCTGATTCACCCTCCTGACTTCACCTTCTCCTTCTCCTTCTTCTGCTTCTTCTAATTCACCCTCCAGACTTCACCTTCTCCTTCTCCTTCTTCTGCTTCTTCTGATTCACCCTCCAGACTTCACCTTCTCCTTCTCCTTCTTCTGCTTCTTCTGATTGACCCTCCAGACCTCACCTTCTCCTTCTCCTTCTTCTACTTCTTCTGATTCAGCCTCCAGACTTCATCTTCTCCTTCTCCTTCTTCTGCTTCTTCTGATTCACCCTCGAGACTTCACCTTCTCCTTCTCCTTCTTCTGCTTCTTCTGATTCACCCTCCAGACTTAACCTTCTCCTTCTCCTTCTTCTACTTCTTCTGATTCACCCTCCTGACTTCACCTTCTCCTTCTCCTTCTTCTGCTTCTTCTGCTTCACCCTCCAGACTTCACCTTCTCCTGCTCCTTCTTCTGCTTCTTCTGCTTCACCCTCCAGACTTCACCTTCTCCTTCTCCTTCTTCTGCTCCTTCTGTTTCACCCTCCTGACTTCACCTTCTCCTACTCCTTCTTCTACTTCTTCTGATTCACCCTCCAGACTTCACCTTCTCCTTCTCCTTCTTCTGCTTCTTCTGCTTCACCCTCCAGACTTCACCTTCTCCTTCTCCTTCTTCTGCTTCTTCTCCTTCGCCCTCCAGACTTCACCTTCTCCTTCTCCATCTTCTGCTTCTTCTGCTTCACTCTCCTGACTTCACCTTCTCCTTCTCCTTCTTCTACTTCTTCTGATTCACCCTCCAGACTTCACCTTCTCCTTCTCCTTCTTCTGCTTCTTCTGCTTCACCCTCCAGACTTCAGCTTCCCCTTCTCCTTCTTCTGCTTCTTCTGCTGCGCCCTCCAGACTTCACCTTCTCCTTCTCCTTCTTCTGCTTCTTCTGCTTCACCCCCCTGACTTCACCTGCTCCTTCTCCTTCTTCTGCTTCTTCTGATTCACCCTCCTAACTTCACCTTCTCCTTCTCCTTCTTCTGCTTCTTCTGATTCACCCTCCTGACTTCACCTTCTCCTTCTCCTTCTTCTGCTTCTTCTGATTCACCCTCCAGACTTCACCTTCTCCTTCTCCTTCTTCTGCTTCTTCTGTTACACCCTCCAGACTTCACCTTCTCCTTCTCCTTCTTCTGCTTCTTCTGATTCACCCTCCAGACTTCATCTTCTCCTTCTCCTTCTTCTGCTTCTTCTGATTCACCCTCCAGACTTCACCTTCTCCTTCTCCTTCTTCTGCTTCTTCTGATTCACCCTCCAGACTTCACCTTCTCCTTCTCCTTCTTCTACTTCTTCTGATTCACCCTCCAGACTTCACCTTCTCCTTCTCCTTCTTCTACTTCTTCCGATTCACCCTCACCCTCCTGACTTCACCTTCTCCTTCTCCTTCTTCTGCTTCTTCTGCTTCACCCTCCTGACTTCACCTTCTCCTTCTCCTTCTTCTACTTCTTCTGATTCACCCTCCAGACTTCACCTTCTCCTTCTCCTTCTTCTGCTTCTTCTGCTTCACCCTCCAGACTTCACCTTCTCCTTCTCCTTCTTCTGCTTCTTCTGCTTCGCCCTCCAGACATCACCTTCTCCTTCTCCTTCTTCTGCTTCTTCTGCTTCACCCTCCAGACTTCACCTTCTCCTTCTCCTTCTTCTGCTTCTTCTGCTTCACTCTCCTGACTTCACCTTCTCCTTCACCTTCTTCTACTTCTTCTGATTCACCCTCCAGACTTCACCTTCTCCTTCTCCTTCTTCTGCTTCTTCTGCTTCACCCTCCAGACTTCACCTTCTCCTTCTCCTTCTTCTGCTTCTTCTGCTGCGCCCTCCAGACTTCACCTTCTCCTTCTCCTTCTTCTGCTTCTTCTGCTTCACCCTCCTGACTTCACCTTCTCCTTCTCCTTCTTCTACTTCTTCTGCTTCACCCCCCTGACTTCACCTGCTCCTTCTCCTTCTTCTGCTTCTTCTGATTCACCCTCCTAACTTTACCTTCTCCTTCTCCTTCTTCTGATTCACCCTCCTGACTTCACCTTCTCCTTCGCCTTCTTCTGCTTCTTCTAATTCACCCTCCAGACTTCACCTTCTCCTTGTCCTTCTTCTGCTTCTTCTGATTCACCCTCCAGACTTCACCTTCTCCTTCTCCTTCTTCTGCTTCTTCTGATTGACCCTCCAGACCTCACCTTCTCCTTCTCCTTCTTCTACTTCTTCTGATTCACCCTCCAGACTTTAACTTCTCCTTCTCCTTCTTCTGCTTCTTCTGATTCACCCCCCAGACTTCACCTTCTCCTTCTCCTTCTTCTGCTTCTTCTGATTCATCCTCCAGACTTCACCTTCTCCTTCTCCTTCTTCTACTTCTTCTGATTCACCATCCTGACTTCACCTTCTCCTTCTCCTTCTTCTGCTTCTTCTGCTTCACCCTCCAGACTTCACCTTCTCCTGCTCCTTCTTCTGCTTCTTCTGCTTCACCCTCCAGACTTCACCTTCTCCTTCTCCTTCTTCTGCTTCTTCTGCTTCACCCTCCTGACTTCACCTTCTCCTTCTCCTTCTTCTACTTCTTCTGATTCACCCTCCAGACTTCACCTTCTCCTTCTCCTTCTTCTGCTTCTTCTGCTTCACCCTCCAGACTTCACCTTCTCCTTCTCCTTCTTCTGCTTCTTCTGCTTCGCCCTCCAGACTTCACCTTCTCCTTCTCCATCTTCTGCTTCTTCTGCTTCACTCTCCTGACTTCACCTTCTCCTTCTCCTTCTTCTACTTCTTCTGATTCACCCTCCAGACTTCACCTTCTCCTTCTCCTTCTCCTTCTTCTGCTTCTTCTGCTTCACCCTCCAGACTTCAGCTTCTCCTTCTCCTTCTTCTGCTTCTTCTGCTGCGCCCTCCAGACTTCACCTTCTCCTTCTCCTTCTTCTGCTTCTTCTGCTTCACCGTCCTGACTTCACCTTCTCCTTCTCCTTCTTCTACTTCTTATGCTTCACCCCCCTGACTTCACCTGCTCCTTCTCCTTCTTCTGCTTCTTCTGATTCACCCTCCTAACTACACCTTCTCCTTCTCCTTCTTCTGCTTCTTCTGATTCACCCTCCTGACTTCACCTTCTCCTTCTTCTGCTTCTTCTGATTCACCCTCCATACTTCACCTTCTCCTTCTCCTTCTTCTGCTTCTTCTGATTCACCCTCCAGACTTCACCTTCTCCTTCTCCTTCTTCTGCTTCTTCTGATTCACCCTCCAGACTTCATCTTCTCCTTCTCCTTCTTCTGCTTCTTCTGATTCACCCTCCAGACTTCACCTTCTCCTTCTCCTTCTTCTGCTTCTTCTGATTCACCCTCCAGACTTCACCTTCTCCTTCTCCTTCTTCTACTTCTTCTGCTTCACCCTCCTGACTTCACCTTCTCCTTCTCCTTCTTCTACTTCTTCTGATTCACCCTCCAGACTTCACCTTCTCCTTCTCCTTCTTCTGCTTCTTCTGCTTCACCCGCCAGACTTCACCTTCTCCTTCTCCTTCTTCTGCTTCTTCTGCTTCGCCCTCCAGACTTCACCTTCTCCTTCTCCATCTTCTGCTTCTTCTGCTTCACTCTCCTGACTTCACCTTCTCCTTCTCCTTCTTCTACTTCTTCTGATTCACCCTCCAGACTTCACCTTCTCCTTCTCCTTCTTCTGCTTCTTCTGCTTCACCCTCCAGACTTCAGCTTCTCCTTCTCCTTCTTCTGCTTCTTCTGCTGCGCCCTCCAGACTTCACCTTCTCCTTCACCTTCTTCTGCTTCTTCTGCTTCACCGTCCTGACTTCACCTTCTCCTTCTCCTTCTTCTACTTCTTCTGCTTCACCCCCCTGACTTCACCTGCTCCTTCTCCTTCTTCTGCTTCTTCTGCTGCGCCCTCCAGACTTCACCTTCTCCTTCTCCTTCTTCTGCTTCTTCTGCTTCACCCTCCTGACTTCACCTTCTCCTTCTCCTTCTTCTACTTCTTCTGCTTCACCCCCCTGACTTCACCTGCTCCTTCTCCTTTTTCTGCTTCTTCTGATTCACCCTCCTAACTTTACCTTCTCCTTCTCCTTCTTCTGCTTCTTCTGATTCACCCTCCTGACTTCACCTTCTCCTTCTCCTTCTTCTGCTTCTTCTAATTCACCCTCCAGACTTCACCTTCTTCTTGTCCTTCTTCTGCTTCTTCTGATTCACCCTCCAGACTTCACCTTCTTCTTCTCCTTCTTCTGCTTCTTCTGATTGACCCTCCAGACCTCACCTTCTCCTTCTCCTTCTTCTACTTCTTCTGATTCACCCTCCAGACTTCATCTTCTCCTTCTCCTTCTTCTGCCTCTTCTGATTCACCCCCCAGACTTCACCTTCTCCTTCTCCTTCTTCTGCTTCTTCTGATTCATCCTCCAGACTTCACCTTCTCCTTCTCCTTCTTCTACTTCTTCTGATTCACCATCCTGACTTCACCTTCTCCTTCTCCTTCTTCTGCTTCTTCTGCTTCACCCTCCAGACTTCACCTTCTCCTGCTCCTTCTTCTGCTTCTTCTGCTTCACCCTCCAGACTTCACCTTCTCCTTCTCCTTCTTCTGCTTCTTCTGCTTCACCCTCCTGACTTCACCTTCTCCTTCTCCTTCTTCTACTTCTTCTGATTCACCCTCCAGACTTCTCCTTCTCCTTCTCCTTCTTCTGCTTCTTCTGCTTCACCCTCCAGACTTCACCTTCTCCTTCTCCTTCTTCTGCTTCTTCTGCTTCGCCCTCCAGACTTCACCTTCTCCTTCTCCATCTTCTGCTTCTTCTGCTTCACTCTCCTGACTTCACCTTCTCCTTCTCCTTCTTCTACTTATTCTGATTCACCCTCCAGACTTCACCTTCTCCTTCTCCTTCTTCTGCTTCTTCTGCTTCACCCTCCAGACTTCAGCTTCTCCTTCTCCTTCTTCTGCTTCTTCTGCTGCGCCCTCCAGACTTCACCTTCTCCTTCTCCTTCTTCTGCTTCTTCTGCTTCACCGTCCTGACTTCACCTTCTCCTTCTCCTTCTTCTACTTCTTCTGCTTCACCCCCTGACTTCACCTGCTCCTTCTCCTTCTTCTGCTTCTTCTGATTCACCCTCCTAACTACACCTTCTCCTTCTCCTTCTTCTGCTTCTTCTGATTCACCCTCCTGACTTCACCTTCTCCTTCTTCTGCTTCTTCTGATTCACCCTCCAGACTTTACCTTCTCCTTCTCCTTCTTCTGCTTCTTCTGATTCACCCTCCAGACTTCACCTTCTCCTTCTCCTTCTTCTGCTTCTTCTGATTCACCCTCCAGACTTCATCTTCTCCTTCTCCTTCTTCTGCTTCTTCTGATTCACCCTCCAGACTTCACCTTCTCCTTCTCCTTCTTCTGCTTCTTCTGATTCACCCTCCAGACTTCACCTTCTCCTTCTCCTTCTTCTACTTCTTCTGCTTCACCCTCCTGACTTCACCTTCTCCTTCTCCTTCTTCTACTTCTTCTGATTCACCCTCCAGACTTCACCTTCTCCTTCTCCTTCTTCTGCTTCTTCTGCTTCACCCTCCAGACTTCACCTTCTCCTTCTCCTTCTTCTGCTTCTTCTGCTTCGCCCTCCAGACTTCACCTTCTCCTTCTCCATCTTCTGCTTCTTCTGCTTCAATCTCCTGACTTCACCTTCTCCTTCTCCTTCTTCTACTTCTTCTGATTCACCCTCCAGACTTCAGCTTCTCCTTCTCCTTCTTCTGCTTCTTCTGCTGCGCCCTCCAGACTTCACCTTCTCCTTCTCCTTCTTCTGCTTCTTCTGCTTCACCGTCCTGACTTCACCTTCTCCTTCTCCTTCTTCTACTTCTTCTGCTTCACCCCCCTGACTTCACCTGCTCCTTCTCCTTCTTCTGCTTCTTCTGATTCACCCTCCTAACTACACCTTCTCCTTCTCCTTCTTCTGCTTCTTCTGATTCACCCTCCAGACTTCACCTTCTCCTTCTCCTTCTTCTGCTTCTTCTGATTCACCCTCCAGACTTCACCTTCTCCTTCTCCTTCTTCTGCTTCTTCTGATTCACCCTCCATACTTCATCTTCTCCTTCTCCTTCTTCTTCTTCTTCTGATTCACCCTCCAGACTTCACCTTCTCCTTCTCCTTCTTCTGCTTCTTCTGATTCACCCTCCAGACTTCACCTTCTCCTTCTCCTTCTTCTACTTCTTCTGATTCACCCTCCAGACTTCACCTTCTCCTTCTCCTTCTTATACTTCTTCAGATTCACCCTCCAGTCTTCACCTTCTCCTTCTCCTTCTTCTGCTTCTTCTGCTTCGCCCTCCAGACTTCACCTTCTCCTTCTCCATCTTCTGCTTCTTCTGCTTCACTCTCCTGACTTCACCTTCTCCTTCTCCTTCTTCTACTTCTTCTGATTCACCCTCCAGACTTCACCTTCTCCTTCTCCTTCTTCTGCTTCTTCTGCTTCACCCTCCAGACTTCAGCTTCTCCTTCTCCTTCTTCTGCTTCTTCTGCTGCGCCCTCCAGACTTCACCTTCTCCTTCACCTTCTTCTGCTTCTTCTGCTTCACCGTCCTGACTTCACCTTCTCCTTCTCCTTCTTCTACTTCTTCTGCTTCACCCCCCTGACTTCACCTGCTCCTTCTCCTTCTTCTGCTTCTTCTGCTGCGCCCTCCAGACTTCACCTTCTCCTTCTCCTTCTTCTGCTTCTTCTGCTTCACCCTCCTGACTTCACCTTCTCCTTCTCCTTCTTCTACTTCTTCTGCTTCACCCCCCTGACTTCACCTGCTCCTTCTCCTTTTTCTGCTTCTTCTGATTCACCCTCCTAACTTTACCTTCTCCTTCTCCTTCTTCTGCTTCTTCTGATTCACCCTCCTGACTTCACCTTCTCCTTCTCCTTCTTCTGCTTCTTCTAATTCACCCTCCAGACTTCACCTTCTTCTTGTCCTTCTTCTGCTTCTTCTGATTCACCCTCCAGACTTCACCTTCTTCTTCTCCTTCTTCTGCTTCTTCTGATTGACCCTCCAGACCTCACCTTCTCCTTCTCCTTCTTCTACTTCTTCTGATTCACCCTCCAGACTTCATCTTCTCCTTCTCCTTCTTCTGCTTCTTCTGATTCACCCCCCAGACTTCACCTTCTCCTTCTCCTTCTTCTGCTTCTTCTGATTCATCCTCCAGACTTCACCTTCTCCTTCTCCTTCTTCTACTTCTTCTGATTCACCATCCTGACTTCACCTTCTCCTTCTCCTTCTTCTGCTTCTTCTGCTTCACCCTCCAGACTTCACCTTCTCCTGCTCCTTCTTCTGCTTCTTCTGCTTCACCCTCCAGACTTCACCTTCTCCTTCTCCTTCTTCTGCTTCTTCTGCTTCACCCTCCTGACTTCACCTTCTCCTTCTCCTTCTTCTACTTCTTCTGATTCACCCTCCAGACTTCTCCTTCTCCTTCTCCTTCTTCTGCTTCTTCTGCTTCACCCTCCAGACTTCACCTTCTCCTTCTCCTTCTTCTGCTTCTTCTGCTTCGCCCTCCAGACTTCACCTTCTCCTTCTCCATCTTCTGCTTCTTCTGCTTCACTCTCCTGACTTCACCTTCTCCTTCTCCTTCTTCTACTTATTCTGATTCACCCTCCAGACTTCACCTTCTCCTTCTCCTTCTTCTGCTTCTTCTGCTTCACCCTCCAGACTTCAGCTTCTCCTTCTCCTTCTTCTGCTTCTTCTGCTGCGCCCTCCAGACTTCACCTTCTCCTTCTCCTTCTTCTGCTTCTTCTGCTTCACCGTCCTGACTTCACCTTCTCCTTCTCCTTCTTCTACTTCTTCTGCTTCACCCCCTGACTTCACCTGCTCCTTCTCCTTCTTCTGCTTCTTCTGATTCACCCTCCTAACTACACCTTCTCCTTCTCCTTCTTCTGCTTCTTCTGATTCACCCTCCTGACTTCACCTTCTCCTTCTTCTGCTTCTTCTGATTCACCCTCCAGACTTTACCTTCTCCTTCTCCTTCTTCTGCTTCTTCTGATTCACCCTCCAGACTTCACCTTCTCCTTCTCCTTCTTCTGCTTCTTCTGATTCACCCTCCAGACTTCATCTTCTCCTTCTCCTTCTTCTGCTTCTTCTGATTCACCCTCCAGACTTCACCTTCTCCTTCTCCTTCTTCTGCTTCTTCTGATTCACCCTCCAGACTTCACCTTCTCCTTCTCCTTCTTCTACTTCTTCTGCTTCACCCTCCTGACTTCACCTTCTCCTTCTCCTTCTTCTACTTCTTCTGATTCACCCTCCAGACTTCACCTTCTCCTTCTCCTTCTTCTGCTTCTTCTGCTTCACCCTCCAGACTTCACCTTCTCCTTCTCCTTCTTCTGCTTCTTCTGCTTCGCCCTCCAGACTTCACCTTCTCCTTCTCCATCTTCTGCTTCTTCTGCTTCACTCTCCTGACTTCACCTTCTCCTTCTCCTTCTTCTACTTCTTCTGATTCACCCTCCAGACTTCAGCTTCTCCTTCTCCTTCTTCTGCTTCTTCTGCTGCGCCCTCCAGACTTCACCTTCTCCTTCTCCTTCTTCTGCTTCTTCTGCTTCACCGTCCTGACTTCACCTTCTCCTTCTTCTTCTTCTACTTCTTCTGCTTCACCCCCCTGACTTCACCTGCTCCTTCTCCTTCTTCTGCTTCTTCTGATTCACCCTCCTAACTACACCTTCTCCTTCTCCTTCTTCTGCTTCTTCTGATTCACCCTCCAGACTTCACCTTCTCCTTCTCCTTCTTCTGCTTCTTCTGATTCACCCTCCAGACTTCACCTTCTCCTTCTCCTTCTTCTGCTTCTTCTGATTCACCCTCCATACTTCATCTTCTCCTTCTCCTTCTTCTTCTTCTTCTGATTCACCCTCCAGACTTCACCTTCTCCTTCTCCTTCTTCTGCTTCTTCTGATTCACCCTCCAGACTTCACCTTCTCCTTCTCCTTCTTCTACTTCTTCTGATTCACCCTCCAGACTTCACCTTCTCCTTCTCCTTCTTATACTTCTTCAGATTCACCCTCCAGTCTTCACCTTCTCCTTCTCCTTCTTCTGTTTCTTCTGCTTCACCCTCCAGACTTCACCTTCTTCTTCTCTTTCTTCTGCTTCTTCTGATTCACCCTCCAGACTTCACCTTCTCCTTCTCCTTCTTCTGATTCTTCTGATTCACTCTCCAGACTTCACCTTCTCCTTCTCCTTCTTCTGCTTCTTCTGATTCACCCTCCTGACTTCACCTTCTCCTTCTCCTTCTTCTACTTCTTCTGATTCACCCTCCTGACTTCACCTTCTCCTTCTCCTTCTTCTACTTCTTCTGCTTCACCCTCCAGACTTCACCTTCTCCTTCTCCTTCTTCTGCTTCTTCTGATTCACCCTCCAGACTTCACCTTCTCCTTCTCCTTCTTCTGCTTCTTCTGATTCACCCTCCAGACTTCACCTTCTCCTTCTCCTTCTTCTACTCCTTCTGATTCACCCTCCAGACTTCACCTTCTCCTTCTCCTTCTTCTGCTTCTTCTGATTCACCCTCCAGACTTCACCTTCTGCTTCTCCTTCTTCTGCTTCTTCTGATTCACCCTCCAGACTTCACCTTCTCCTTCTCCTTCTTCTGCTTCTTCTGATTCACCCTCCAGACTTCACCTTCTCCTTCTCCTTCTTCTACTTCTTCTGATTCACCCTCCAGACTTCACCTTCTCCTTCTCCTTCTTCTACTTCTTCTGATTCACCCTCCAGACTTCACCTTCTCCTTCTCCTTCTTCTGCTTCTTCTGATTCACCCTCCAGACTTCACCTTCTCCTTCTCCTTCTTCTACTTCTTCTGCTTCACCGTCCTGACTTCACCTTCTCCTTCTCCTTCTTCTACTTCTTCTGCTTCACCCCCTGACTTCACCTGCTCCTTCTCCTTCTTCTGCTTCTTCTGATTCACCCTCCTAACTACACCTTCTCCTTCTCCTTCTTCTACTTCTTCTGATTCACCCTCCAGACTTCACCTTCTCCTTCTCCTTCTTCTACTTCTTCTGATTCACCCTCCAGACTTCACCTTCTCCTTCTCCTTCTTCTACTTCTTCTGCTTCTCCCTCCAGACTTCACCTTCTCCTTCTCCTTCTTCTGCTTCTTCTGATTCACCCTCCAGACTTCACCTTCTCATTCTCCTTCTTCTACTTCTTCTGATTCACCCTCCAGACTTCACCTTCTCCTTCTCCTTCTTCTACTTCTTCTGATTCACCCTCCAGACTTCTCCTTCTCCTTCTCCTTCTTCTACTTCTTCCGATTCCCCCTCCTGACTTCACCTTCTCCTTCTCCTTCTTCTGCTTCTTCTGCTTCACCCTCCTGACTTCACCTTCTCCTTCTCCTTCTTCTACTTCTTCTGATTCACCCTCCAGACTTCACCTTCTCTTTCTCCTTCTTCTGCTTCTTCTGCTTCACCCTCCAGACTTCACCTTCTCCTTCTCCTTCTTCTGCTTCTTCTGCTTCGCCCTCCAGACATCACCTTCTCCTTCTCCTTCTTCTGCTTCTTCTGCTTCACCCTCCAGACTTCACCTTCTCCTTCTCCTTCTTCTACTTCTTCTGATTCACCCTCCAGACTTCACCTTCTCCTTCTCCTTCTTCTACTTCTTCTGATTCACCCTCCAGACTTCACCTTCTCCTTCTCCTTCTTCTCTTTCTTCTGATTCACCCTCCTGACTTCACCTTCTCCTTCTCCTTCTTCTGCTTCTTCTGATTCACCCTCCAGACTTCACCTTCTCCTTCTCCTTCTTCTCTTTCTTCTGATTCACCCTCCAGACTTCACCTTCTCCTTCTCCTTCTTCTGCATCTTCTGATTCACCCTCCAGACTTCACCTTCTCCTTCTCCTTCTTCTGCTTCTTCTGATTCACCCTCCAGACTTCACCTTTTCCTTCTCCTTCTTCTGCTTCTTCTGATTCACCCTCCAGACTTCACCTTCTCCTTCTCCTTCTTCTGCTTCTTCTGATTCACCCTCCAGACTTCACTTTCTCCTTCTCCTTCTTCTACTTCTTCTGATTCACCCTCCAGACTTCACCTTCTCCTTCTCTTTCTTCTGCTTCTTCTGATTCACCCTCCAGACTTCACCTTCTCCTTCTCCTTCTTCTACTTCTTCTGATTCACCCTCCAGACTTCACCTTCTCCTTCTCCTTCTTCTGCTTCTTCTGATTCACCCTCCAGACTACACCTTCTCCTTCTCCTTCTTCTACTTCTTCTGATTCACCCTCCAGACTTCACCTTCTCCTTCTCCTTCTTCTCTTTCTTCTGATTCACCCTCCTGACTTCACCTTCTCCTTCTCCTTCTTCCACTTCTTCTGCTTCACCCTCCAGACTTCACCTTCTCCTTCTCCTTTTTCTACTTCTTCTGATTCACCCTCCAGACTTCACCTTCTCCTTCTCCTTCTTCTACTTCTTCTGATTCACCCTACAGACTTCACCTTCTCCTTCTCCTTCTTCTGCTTCTTCTGATTCACCCTCCAGACTTCACCTTCTCCTTCTCCTTATTCTGCTTCTTCTGTTTCACCCTCCAGACTTCACCTTCTCCTTCTCCTTCTTCTGCTTCTTCTGATTCACCCTCCAGACTTCACCTTCTCCTTCTCCTTCTTCTGCTTCTTCTGATTCACCCTCCAGACTTCACCTTCTCCTTCTCCTTCTTCTACTTCTTCTGATTCACCCTCCAGACTTCACCTTCTCCTTCTCCTTCTTCTGCTTCTTCTGATTCACCCTCCAGACTTCACCTTCTCCTTCTCCTTCGTCTACTTCTTCTGATTCACCCTCCAGACTTCACCTTCTCCTTCTCCTTCTTCTACTTCTTCTGATTCACCCTCCAGACTTCACCTTCTCCTTCTCCTTCTTCTACTTCTTCTGTTTCACCCTCCAGTCTTCACCTTCTCCTTCTCCTTCTTCTGTTTCTTCTGCTTCACCCTCCAGACTTCATCTTCTCCTTCTCCTTCTTCTCCTTCTTCTGATTCACCCTCCAGACTTCACCTTCTCCTTCTCCTTCTTCTACTTCTTTTGATTCACCCTCCAGACTTCATCTTCTCCTTCTCCTTCTGCTCCTTCTTCTGATTCACCCTCCAGACTTCACCTTCTCCTTCTCCTTCTTCTGCTTCTTCTGATTCACCCTCCAGACTTCACCTTCTCCTTCTCCTTCTTCTCCTTCTTCTGATTCACCCTCCAGACTTCACCTTCTCCTTCTCCTTCTTCTACTTCTTCTGATTCACCCTCCAGTCTTCACCTTCTCCTTCTCCTTCTTCTGTTTCTTCTGCTTCACCCTCCAGACTTCACCTTCTCCTTCTCTTTCTTCTGCTTCTTCTGATTCACCCTCCAGACTTCACCTTCTCCTTCTCCTTCTTCTGATTCTTCTGATTCACCCTCCAGACTTCACCTTCTCCTTCTCCTTCTTCTGCTTCTTCTGATTCACCGTCCAGACCTCACCTTCTCCTTCTCCTTCTTCTACTTCTTCTGATTCACCCTCCTGACTTCACCTTCTCCTTCTCCTTCATCTACTTCTTCTGCTTCACCCTCCAGACTTCACCTTCTCCTTCTCCTTCTTCTACTTCTTCTGATTCACCCTCCAGACTTCACCTTCTCCTTCTCCTTCTTCTACTTCTTCTGATTCACCCTCCAGACTTCACCTTCTCCTTCTCCTTCTTCTGCTTCTTCTGATTCACCCTCCAGACTTCACCTTCTCCTTCTCCTTATTCTGCTTCTTCTGATTCACCCTCCAGACTTCACCTTCTCCTTCTCCTTCTTCTGCTTCTTCTGATTCACCCTCCAGACTTCACCTTCTCCTTCTCCTTCTTCTGCTTCTTCTGATTCACCCTCCAGACTTCACCTTCTCCTTCTCCTTCTTCTACTTCTTCTGATTCACCCTCCAGACTTCACCTTCTCCTTCTCCTTCTTCTGCTTCTTCTGATTCACCCTCCAGACTTCACCTTCTCCTTCTCCTTCGTCTACTTCTTCTGATTCACCCTCCAGACTACACCTTCTCCTTCTCCTTCTTCTACTTCTTCTGATTCACCCTCCAGACTTCACCTTCTCCTTCTCCTTCTTCTGTTTCTTCTGATTCACCCTCCAGACTTCATCTTCTCATTCTCCTTCTTCTACTTCTTCTGATTCACCCTCCAGACTTCACCTTCTCCTTCTCCTTCTTCTACTTCTTCTGATTCACCCTCCAGACTTCATCTTCTCCTTCTCCTTCTTCTGCTTCTTCTGATTCACCCTCCAGACTTCACCTTCTCCTTCTCCTTCTTCTGCTTCTTCTGATTCACCCTCCAGACTTCAACTTCTCCTTCTCCTTCTTCTACTTCTTCTGCTTCACCCTCCAGACTTCACCTTCTCCTTCTCCTTCTTCTACTTCTTCTGATTCACCCTCCAGACTTCACCTTCTGCTTCTCCTTCTTCTGCTTCTTCTGATTCACCCTCCAGACTTCACCTTCTCCTTCTCCTTCTTCTGCTTCTTCTGATTCACCCTCCAGACTTCACCTTCTCCTTCTCCTTCTTCTACTCCTTCTGATTCACCCTCCAGACTTCACCTTCTCCTTCTCCTTCTTCTGCTTCTTCTGATTCACCCTCCAGACTTCACCTTCTCCTTCTCCTTATTCTGCTTCTTCTGATTCACCCTCCAGACTTCACCTTCTCCTTCTCCTTCTTCTGCTTCTTCTGATTCACCCTCCAGACTTCACCTTCTCCTTCTCCTTCTTCTACTTCTTCTGATTCACCCTCCAGACTTCACCTTCTCCTTCTCCTTCTTCTGCTTCTTCTGATTCACCCTCCAGACTTCACCTTCTCCTTCTCCTTCTTCTACTTCTTCTGCTTCACCCTCCAGACTACACCTTCTCCTTCTCCTTCTT
Source organism: Somniosus microcephalus (assembly GCF_052327205.1). Taxonomy (NCBI): domain Eukaryota; kingdom Metazoa; phylum Chordata; class Chondrichthyes; order Squaliformes; family Somniosidae; genus Somniosus; species Somniosus microcephalus. Next base: position 4,516,698 of record NW_028225179.1, read on the forward strand.
CTACTTCTTCTGATTCACCCTCCAGACTTCACCTTCTCCTTCTCCTTCTTCTGCTTCTTCTGATTCACCCTCCAGACTTCACCTTCTCCTTCTCCTTCTTCTACTTCTTCAGATTCACCCTCCAGTCTTCACCTTCTCCTTCTCCTTCTTCTGTTTCTTCTGCTTCACCCTCCAGACTTCACCTTCTCCTTCTCTTTCTTCTGCTTCTTCTGATTCACCCTCCAGACTTCACCTTCTCCTTCTCCTTCTTCTGATTCTTCTGATTCACCCTCCAAACTTCACCTTCTCCTTCTCCTTCTTCTGCTTCTTCTGATTCACCCTCCAGACTTCACCTTCTCCTTCTCCTTCTTCTGATTCTTCTGATTCACCCTCCAAACTTCACCTTCTCCTTCTCCTTCTTCTGCTTCTTCTGATTCACCCTCCTGACTTCACCTTCTCCTTCTCCTTATTATGCTTCTTCTGTTTCACCCTCCAGACTTCACCTTCTCCTTCTCCTTCTTCTGCTTCTTCTGATTCACCCTCCAGACTTCACCTTCTCCTTCTCCTTCTTCTGCTTCTTCTGATTCACCCTCCAGACTTCACCTTCTCCTTCTCCTTCTTCTACTTCTTCTGATTCACCCTCCAGACTTCACCTTCTCCTTCTCCTTCTTCTGCTTCTTCTGATTCACCCTCCAGACTTCACCTTCTCCTTCTCCTTCGTCTACTTCTTCTGATTCACCCTCCAGACTACACCTTCTCCTTCTCCTTCTTCTACTTCTTCTGATTCACCCTCCAGACTTCACCTTCTCCTTCTCCTTCTTCTCTTTCTTCTGATTCACCCTCCAGACTTCACCTTCTCCTTCTCCTTCTTCTACTTCTTCTGATTCACCCTCCAGACTTCACCTTCTCCTTCTCCTTCTTCTACTTCTTCTGATTCACCCTCCAGACTTCACCTTCTCCTTCTCCTTCTTCTACTTCTTCTGCTTCTCCCTCCAGACTTCACCTTCTCCTTCTCCTTCTTCTGCTTCTTCTGATTCACCCTCCAGACTTCACCTTCTCATTCTCCTTCTTCTACTTCTTCTGATTCACCCTCCAGACTTCACCTTCTCCTTCTCCTTCTTCTACTTCTTCTGATTCACCCTCCAGACTTCTCCTTCTCCTTCTCCTTCTTCTACTTCTTCCGATTCCCCCTCCTGACTTCACCTTCTCCTTCTCCTTCTTCTGCTTCTTCTGCTTCACCCTCCTGACTTCACCTTCTCCTTTTCCTTCTTCTACTTCTTCTGATTCACCCTCCAGACTTCACCTTCTCTTTCTCCTTCTTCTGCTTCTTCTGCTTCACCCTCCAGACTTCACCTTCTCCTTCTCCTTCTTCTGCTTCTTCTGCTTCGCCCTCCAGACATCACCTTCTCCTTCTCCTTCTTCTGCTTCTTCTGCTTCACCCTCCAGACTTCACCTTCTCCTTCTCCTTCTTCTGCTTCTTCTGCTTCACTCTCCTGACTTCACCTTCTCCTTCACCTTCTTCTACTTCTTCTGATTCACCCTCCAGACTTCACCTTCTCCTTCTCCTTCTTCTGCTTCTTCTGCTTCGCCCTCCAGACTTCACCTTCTCCTTCTCCTTCTTCTGCTTCTTCTCCTGCGCCCTCCAGACTTCACCTTCTCCTTCTCCTTCTTCTGCTTCTTCTGCTTCACCCTCCTGACTTCACCTTCTCCTTCTCCTTCTTCTACTTCTTCTGCTTCACCCCCCTGACTTCACCTGCTCCTTCTCCTTCTTCTGCTTCTTCTGATTCACCCTCCTAACTTTACCTTCTCCTTCTCCTTCTTCTGCTTCTTCTGATTCACCCTCCTGACTTCACCTTCTCCTTCTCCTTCTTCTGCTTCTTCTAATTCACCCTCCAGACTTCACCTTCTCCTTGTCCTTCTTCTGCTTCTTCTGATTCACCCTCCAGACTTCACCTTCTCCTTCTCCTTCTTCTGCTTCTTCTGATTGACCCTCCAGACTTCACCTTCTCCTTCTCCTTCTTCTACTTCTTCTGCTTCACCCTCCAGACTTCATCTTCTCCTTCTCCTTCTTCTGCTTCTTCTGATTCACCCTCCAGACTTCACCTTCTCCTTCTCCTTCTTCTGCTTCTTCTGATTCACCCTCCAGACTTCACCTTCTCATTCTCCTTCTTCTACTTCTTCTGATTCACCCTCCAGACTTCACCTTCTCCTTCTCCTTCTTCTGCTTCTTCTGATTCACCCTCCAGACTTCACCTTCTCATTCTCCTTCTTCTACTTCTTCTGATTCACCCTCCAGACTTCACCTTCTCCTTCTCCTTCTTCTACTTCTTCTGATTCACCCTCCAGACTTCTCCTTCTCCTTCTCCTTCTTCTACTTCTTCCGATTCCCCCTCCTGACTTCACCTTCTCCTTCTCCTTCTTCTGCTTCTTCTGCTTCACCCTCCTGACTTCACCTTCTCCTTCTCCTTCTTCTACTTCTTCTGATTCACCCTCCAGACTTCATCTTCTCTTTCTCCTTCTTCTGCTTCTTCTGCTTCACCCTCCAGACTTCACCTTCTCCTTCTCCTTCTTCTGCTTCTTCTGCTTCGCCCTCCAGACATCACCTTCTCCTTCTCCTTCTTCTCCTTCTTCTGCTTCACCCTCCAGACTTCACCTTCTCCTTCTCCTTCTTCTGCTTCTTCTGCTTCACTCTCCTGACTTCACCTTCTCCTTCACCTTCTTCTACTTCTTCTGATTCACCCTCCAGACTTCACCTTCTCCTTCTCCTTCTTCTGCTTCTTCTGCTTCGCCCTCCAGACTTCACCTTCTCCTTCTCCTTCTTCTGCTTCTTCTCCTGCGCCCTCCAGACTTCACCTTCTCCTTCTCCTTCTTCTGCTTCTTCTGCTTCACCCTCCTGACTTCACCTTCTCCTTCTCCTTCTTCTACTTCTTCTGCTTCACCCCCCTGACTTCACCTGCTCCTTCTCCTTCTTCTGCTTCTTCTGATTCACCCTCCTAACTTTACCTTCTCCTTCTCCTTCTTCTGCTTCTTCTGATTCACCCTCCTGACTTCACCTTCTCCTTCTCCTTCTTCTGCTTCTTCTAATTCACCCTCCAGACTTCACCTTCTCCTTGTCCTTCTTCTGCTTCTTCTGATTCACCCTCCAGACTTCACCTTCTCCTTCTCCTTCTTCTGCTTCTTCTGATTGACCCTCCAGACTTCACCTTCTCCTTCTCCTTCTTCTACTTCTTCTGATTCACCCGCCAGACTTAATCTTCTCCTTCTCCTTCTTCTGCTTCTTCTGATTCACCCTCCAGACTTCACCTTCTCCTTCTCCTTCTTCTGCTTCTTCTGATTCACCCTCCAGACTTCACCTTCTCCTTCTCCTTCTTCTGATTCTTCTGATTCACCCTCCAAACTTCACCTTCTCCTTCTCCTTCTTCTGCTTCTTCTGATTCACCCTCCTGACTTCACCTTCTCCTTCTCCTTATTATGCTTCTTCTGTTTCACCCTCCAGACTTCACCTTCTCCTTCTCCTTCTTCTGCTTCTTCTGATTCACCCTCCAGACTTCACCTTCTCCTTCTCCTTCTTCTGCTTCTTCTGATTCACCCTCCAGACTTCACCTTCTCCTTCTCCTTCTTCTACTTCTTCTGATTCACCCTCCAGACTTCACCTTCTCCTTCTCCTTCTTCTGCTTCTTCTGATTCACCCTCCAGACTTCACCTTCTCCTTCTCCTTCGTCTACTTCTTCTGATTCACCCTCCAGACTACACCTTCTCCTTCTCCTTCTTCTACTTCTTCTGATTCACCCTCCAGACTTCACCTTCTCCTTCTCCTTCTTCTCTTTCTTCTGATTCACCCTCCAGACTTCACCTTCTCCTTCTCCTTCTTCTACTTCTTCTGATTCACCCTCCAGACTTCACCTTCTCCTTCTCCTTCTTCTACTTCTTCTGATTCACCCTCCAGACTTCACCTTCTCCTTCTCCTTCTTCTACTTCTTCTGCTTCTCCCTCCAGACTTCACCTTCTCCTTCTCCTTCTTCTGCTTCTTCTGATTCACCCTCCAGACTTCACCTTCTCATTCTCCTTCTTCTACTTCTTCTGATTCACCCTCCAGACTTCACCTTCTCCTTCTCCTTCTTCTACTTCTTCTGATTCACCCTCCAGACTTCTCCTTCTCCTTCTCCTTCTTCTACTTCTTCCGATTCCCCCTCCTGACTTCACCTTCTCCTTCTCCTTCTTCTGCTTCTTCTGCTTCACCCTCCTGACTTCACCTTCTCCTTCTCCTTCTTCTACTTCTTCTGATTCACCCTCCAGACTTCACCTTCTCTTTCTCCTTCTTCTGCTTCTTCTGCTTCACCCTCCAGACTTCACCTTCTCCTTCTCCTTCTTCTGCTTCTTCTGCTTCGCCCTCCAGACATCACCTTCTCCTTCTCCTTCTTCTGCTTCTTCTGCTTCACCCTCCAGACTTCACCTTCTCCTTCTCCTTCTTCTGCTTCTTCTGCTTCACTCTCCTGACTTCACCTTCTCCTTCACCTTCTTCTACTTCTTCTGATTCACCCTCCAGACTTCACCTTCTCCTTCTCCTTCTTCTGCTTCTTCTGCTTCGCCCTCCAGACTTCACCTTCTCCTTCTCCTTCTTCTGCTTCTTCTCCTGCGCCCTCCAGACTTCACCTTCTCCTTCTCCTTCTTCTGCTTCTTCTGCTTCACCCTCCTGACTTCACCTTCTCCTTCTCCTTCTTCTACTTCTTCTGCTTCACCCCCCTGACTTCACCTGCTCCTTCTCCTTCTTCTGCTTCTTCTGATTCACCCTCCTAACTTTACCTTCTCCTTCTCCTTCTTCTGCTTCTTCTGATTCACCCTCCTGACTTCACCTTCTCCTTCTCCTTCTTCTGCTTCTTCTAATTCACCCTCCAGACTTCACCTTCTCCTTGTCCTTCTTCTGCTTCTTCTGATTCACCCTCCAGACTTCACCTTCTCCTTCTCCTTCTTCTGCTTCTTCTGATTGACCCTCCAGACTTCACCTTCTCCTTCTCCTTCTTCTACTTCTTCTGCTTCACCCTCCAGACTTCATCTTCTCCTTCTCCTTCTTCTGCTTCTTCTGATTCACCCTCCAGACTTCACCTTCTCCTTCTCCTTCTTCTGCTTCTTCTGATTCACCCTCCAGACTTCACCTTCTCATTCTCCTTCTTCTACTTCTTCTGATTCACCCTCCAGACTTCACCTTCTCCTTCTCCTTCTTCTGCTTCTTCTGATTCACCCTCCAGACTTCACCTTCTCATTCTCCTTCTTCTACTTCTTCTGATTCACCCTCCAGACTTCACCTTCTCCTTCTCCTTCTTCTACTTCTTCTGATTCACCCTCCAGACTTCTCCTTCTCCTTCTCCTTCTTCTACTTCTTCCGATTCCCCCTCCTGACTTCACCTTCTCCTTCTCCTTCTTCTGCTTCTTCTGCTTCACCCTCCTGACTTCACCTTCTCCTTCTCCTTCTTCTACTTCTTCTGATTCACCCTCCAGACTTCATCTTCTCTTTCTCCTTCTTCTGCTTCTTCTGCTTCACCCTCCAGACTTCACCTTCTCCTTCTCCTTCTTCTGCTTCTTCTGCTTCGCCCTCCAGACATCACCTTCTCCTTCTCCTTCTTCTCCTTCTTCTGCTTCACCCTCCAGACTTCACCTTCTCCTTCTCCTTCTTCTGCTTCTTCTGCTTCACTCTCCTGACTTCACCTTCTCCTTCACCTTCTTCTACTTCTTCTGATTCACCCTCCAGACTTCACCTTCTCCTTCTCCTTCTTCTGCTTCTTCTGCTTCGCCCTCCAGACTTCACCTTCTCCTTCTCCTTCTTCTGCTTCTTCTCCTGCGCCCTCCAGACTTCACCTTCTCCTTCTCCTTCTTCTGCTTCTTCTGCTTCACCCTCCTGACTTCACCTTCTCCTTCTCCTTCTTCTACTTCTTCTGCTTCACCCCCCTGACTTCACCTGCTCCTTCTCCTTCTTCTGCTTCTTCTGATTCACCCTCCTAACTTTACCTTCTCCTTCTCCTTCTTCTGCTTCTTCTGATTCACCCTCCTGACTTCACCTTCTCCTTCTCCTTCTTCTGCTTCTTCTAATTCACCCTCCAGACTTCACCTTCTCCTTGTCCTTCTTCTGCTTCTTCTGATTCACCCTCCAGACTTCACCTTCTCCTTCTCCTTCTTCTGCTTCTTCTGATTGACCCTCCAGACTTCACCTTCTCCTTCTCCTTCTTCTACTTCTTCTGATTCACCCGCCAGACTTAATCTTCTCCTTCTCCTTCTTCTGCTTCTTCTGATTCACCCTCCAGACTTCACCTTCTCCTTCTCCTTCTTCTGCTTCTTCTGATTCACCCTCCAGACTTCACCTTCTCCTTCTCCTTCTTCTACTTCTTCTGATTCACCATCCTGACTTCACCTTCTCCTTCTCCTTCTTCTGCTTCTTCTGCTTCACCCTCCAGACTTCACCTTCTCCTGCTCCTTTTTCTGCTTCTTCTGCTTCACCCTCCAGACTTCACCTTCTCCTTCTCCTTCTTCTGCTTCTTCTGCTTCACCCTCCTGACTTCACCTTCTCCTTCTCCTTCTTCTACTTCTTCTGATTCACCCTCCAGACTTCACCTTCTCCTTCTCCTTCTTCTGCTTCTTCTGCTTCACCCTCCAGACTTCACCTTCTCCTTCTCCTTCTTCTGCTTCTTCTGCTTCGCCCTCCAGACTTCACCTTCTCCTTCTCCATCTTCTGCTTCTTCTGCTTCACTCTCCTGACTTCACCTTCTCCTTCTCCTTCTTCTACTTCTTCTGATTCACCCTCCAGACTTCACCTTCTCCTTATCCTTCTTCTGCTTCTTCTGCTTCACCCTCCAGACTTCAGCTTCTCCTTCTCCTTCTTCTGCTTCTTCTGCTTCACCGTCCTGACTTCACCTTCTCCTTCTCCTACTTCTACTTCTTCTGCTTCACCCCCCTGACTTCACCTGCTCCTTCTCCTTCTTCTGCTTCTTCTGATTCACCCTCCTAACTACACCTTCTCCTTCTCCTTCTTCTGCTTCTTCTGATTCACCCTCCTGACTTCACCTTCTCCTTCTCCTTCTTCTGCTTCTTCTGATTCACCCTCCAGACTTCACCTTCTCCTTCTCCTTCTTCTGCTTCTTCTGATTCACCCTCCAGACTTCACCTTCTCCTTCTCCTTCTTCTGCTTCTTCTGATTCACCCTCCAGACTTCATCTTCTCCTTCTCCTTCTTCTGCTTCTTCTGATTCACCCTCCAGACTTCACCTTCTCCTTCTCCTTCTTCTGCTTCTTCTGATTCACCCTCCAGACTTCACCTTCTCCTTCTCCTTCTTCTACTTCTTCTGATTCACCCTCCAGACTTCACCTTCTCCTTCTCCTTCTTATACTTCTTCAGATTCACCCTCCAGTCTTCACCTTCTCCTTCTCCTTCTTCTGTTTCTTCTGCTTCACCCTCCAGACTTCACCTTCTTCTTCTCTTTCTTCTGCTTCTTCTGATTCACCCTCCAGACTTCACCTTCTCCTTCTCCTTCTTCTGATTCTTCTGATTCACTCTCCAGACTTCACCTTCTCCTTCTCCTTCTTCTGCTTCTTCTGATTCACCCTCCTGACTTCACCTTCTCCTTCTCCTTCTTCTACTTCTTCTGATTCACCCTCCTGACTTCACCTTCTCCTTCTCCTTCTTCTACTTCTTCTGCTTCACCCTCCAGACTTCACCTTCTCCTTCTCCTTCTTCTACTTCTTCTGATTCACCCTCCAGACTTCACCTTCTCCTTCTCCTTCTTCTGCTTCTTCTGATTCACCCTCCAGACTTCACCTTCTCCTTCTCCTTATTCTGCTTCTTCTGATTCACCCTCCAGACTTCACCTTCTCCTTCTCCTTCTTCTGCTTCTTCTGATTCACCCTCCAGACTTCACCTTCTCCTTCTCCTTCTTCTGCTTCTTCTGATTCACCCTCCAGACTTCACCTTCTCCTTCTCCTTCTTCTGCTTCTTCTGATTCACCCTCCAGACTTCACCTTCTCCTTCTCCTTCTTCTACTCCTTCTGATTCACCCTCCAGACTTAACCTTCTCCTTCTCCTTCTTCTACTTCTTCTGATTCACCCTCCAGACTTCACCTTCTCCTTCTCCTTATTCTGCTTCTTCTGATTCACCCTCCAGACTTCACCTTCTCCTTCTCCTTCTTCTACTTCTTCTGATTCGCCATCCTGACTTCACCTTCTCCTTCTCCTTCTTCTGCTTCTTCTGCTTCACCCTCCAGACTTCACCTTCTCCTGCTCCTTCTTCCGCTTCTTCTGCTTCACCCTCCAGACTTCACCTTCTCCTTCTCCTTCTTCTGCTTCTTCTGCTTCACCCTCCTGACTTCACCTTCTCCTTCTCCTTCTTCTACTTCTTCTGATTCACCCTCCAGACTTCTCCTTCTCCTTCTCCTTCTTCTGCTTCTTCTGCTTCACCCTCCAGACTTCACCTTCTCCTTCTCCTTCTTCTGCTTCTTCTGCTTCGCCCTCCAGACTTCACCTTCTCCTTCTCCATCTTCTGCTTCTTCTGCTTCACTCTCCTGACTTCACCTTCTCCTTCTCCTTCTTCTACTTCTTCTGATTCACCCTCCAGACTTCACCTTCTCCTTCTCCTTCTTCTACTTCTTCTGATTCACCCTCCAGACTTCACCTTCTCCTTCTCCTTCTTCTGCTTCTTCTGCTTCACCCTCCAGACTTCAGCTTCTCCTTCTCCTTCTTCTGCTTCTTCTGCTGCGCCCTCCAGACTTCACCTTCTCCTTCTCCTGCTTCTTCTGCTTCACCGTCCTGACTTCACTTCTCCTTCTCCTTCTTCTACTTCTTCTGCTTCACCCCCCTGACTTCACCTGCTCCTTCTCCTTCTTCTGCTTCTTCTGATTCACCCTCCTAACTACACCTTCTCCTTCTCCTTCTTCTGCTTCTTCTGATTCACCCTCCTGACTTCACCTTCTCCTTCTTCTGCTTCTTCTGATTCACCCTCCAGACTTCACCTTCTCCTTCTCCTTCTTCTGCTTCTTCTGATTCACCCTCCAGACTTCACCTTCTCCTTCTCCTTCTTCTGCTTCTTCTGATTCACCCTCCAGACTTCATCTTCTCCTTCTCCTTCTTCTGCTTCTTCTGATTCACCCTCCAGACTTCACCTTCTCCTTCTCCTTCTTCTGCTTCTTCTGATTCACCCTCCAGACTTCACCTTCTCCTTCTCCTTCTTCTACTTCTTCTGCTTCACCCTCCTGACTTCACCTTCTCCTTCTCCTTCTTCTACTTCTTCTGATTCACCCTCCAGACTTCACCTTCTCCTTCTCCTTCTTCTGCTTCTTCTGCTTCACCCTCCAGACTTCACCTTCTCCTTCTCCTTCTTCTGCTTCTTCTGCTTCGCCCTCCAGACTTCACCTTCTCCTTCTCCATCTTCTGCTTCTTCTGCTTCACTCTCCTGACTTCACCTTCTCCTTCTCCTTCTTCTACTTTTTCTGATTCACCCTCCAGACTTCAGCTTCTCCTTCTCCTTCTTCTGCTTCTTCTGCTGCGCCCTCCAGACTTCACCTTCTCCTTCTCCTTCTTCTGCTTCTTCTGCTTCACCGTCCTGACTTCACCTTCTCCTTCTCCTTCTTCTACTTCTTCTGCTTCACCCCCCTGACTTCACCTGCTCCTTCTCCTTCTTCTGCTTCTTCTGATTCACCCTCCTAACTACACCTTCTCCTTCTCCTTCTTCTGCTTCTTCTGATTCACCCTCCTGACTTCACCTTCTCCTTCTCCTTCTTCTGCTTCTTCTGATTCAACCTCCAGACTTCACCTTCTCCTTCTCCTTCTTCTGCTTCTTCTGATTCACCCTCCAGACTTCATCTTCTCCTTCTCCTTCTTCTTCTTCTTCTGATTCACCCTCCAGACTTCACCTTCTCCTTCTCCTTCTTCTGCTTCTTCTGATTCACCCTCCAGACTTCACCTTCTCCTTCTCCTTCTTCTACTTCTTCTGATTCACCCTCCAGACTTCACCTTCTCCTTCTCCTTCTTATACTTCTTCAGATTCACCCTCCAGTCTTCACCTTCTCCTTCTCCTTCTTCTGTTTCTTCTGCTTCACCCTCCAGACTTCACCTTCTTCTTCTCTTTCTTCTGCTTCTTCTGATTCACCCTCCAGACTTCACCTTCTCCTTCTCCTTCTTCTGATTCTTCTGACTCACTCTCCAGACTTCACCTTCTCCTTCTCCTTCTTCTGCTTCTTCTGATTCACCCTCCTGACTTCACCTTCTCCTTCTCCTTCTTCTACTTCTTCTGATTCACCCTCCTGACTTCACCTTCTCCTTCTCCTTCTTCTACTTCTTCTGCTTCACCCTCCAGACTTCACCTTCTCCTTCTCCTTCTTCTACTTCTTCTGATTCACCCTCCAGACTTCACCTTCTCCTTCTCCTTCTTCTGCTTCTTCTGATTCACCCTCCAGACTTCACCTTCTCCTTCTCCTTATTCTGCTTCTTCTGATTCACCCTCCAGACTTCACCTTCTCCTTCTCCTTCTTCTGCTTCTTCTGATTCACCCTCCAGACTTCACCTTCTCCTTCTCCTTCTTCTGCTTCTTCTGATTCACCCTCCAGACTTCACCTTCTCCTTCTCCTTCTTCTGCTTCTTCTGATTCACCCTCCAGACTTCACCTTCTCCTTCTCCTTCTTCTACTCCTTCTGATTCACCCTCCAGACTTCACCTTCTCCTTCTCCTTCTTCGGCTTCTTCTGATTCACCCTCCAGACTTCACCTTCTCCTTCTCCTTATTCTGCTTCTTCTGATTCACCCTCCAGACTTCACCTTCTCCTTCTCCTTCTTCTGCTTCTTCTGATTCACCCTCCAGACTTCACCTTCTCCTTCTCCTTCTTCTGCTTCTTCTGATTCACCCTCCAGACTTCACCTTCTCCTTCTCCTTCTTCTACTTCTTCTGATTCACCCTCCAGACTTCACCTTCTCCTTCTCCTTCTTCTACTTCTTCTGATTCACCCTCCAGACTACACCTTCTCCTTCTCCTTCTTCTACTTCTTCTGATTCACCCTCCAGACTTCACCTTCTCCTTCTCCTTCTTCTGCTTCTTCTGATTCACCCTCCAGACTTCACCTTCTCCTTCTCCTTCTTCTACTTCTTCAGATTCACCCTCCAGTCTTCACCTTCTCCTTCTCCTTCTTCTGTTTCTTCTGCTTCACCCTCCAGACTTCACCTTCTCCTTCTCTTTCTTCTGCTTCTTCTGATTCACCCTCCAGACTTCACCTTCTCCTTCTCCTTCTTCTGATTCTTCTGATTCACCCTCCAAACTTCACCTTCTCCTTCTCCTTCTTCTGCTTCTTCTGATTCACCCTCCAGACTTCACCTCCTCCTTCTCCTTCTTCTGATTCTTCTGATTCACCCTCCAAACTTCACCTTCTCCTTCTCCTTCTTCTGCTTCTTCTGAGTCACCCTCCTGACTTCACCTTCTCCTTCTCCTTATTCTGCTTCTTCTGTTTCACCCTCCAGACTTCACCTTCTCCTTCTCCTTCTTCTGCTTCTTCTGATTCACCCTCCAGACTTCACCTTCTCCTTCTCCTTCTTCTGCTTCTTCTGATTCACCCTCCAGACTTCACCTTCTCCTTATCCTTCTTCTACTTCTTCTGATTCACCCTCCAGACTTCACCTTCTCCTTCTCCTTCTTCTGCTTCTTCTGATTCACCCTCAAGACTTCACCTTCTCCTTCTCCTTCGTCTACTTCTTCTGATTCACCCTCCAGACTACACCTTCTCCTTCTCCTTCTTCTACTTCTTCTGATTCACCCTCCAGACTTCACCTTCTCCTTCTCCTTCTTCTGTTTCTTCTGATTCACCCTCCAGACTTCACCTTCTCCTTCTCCTTCTTCTGCTTCTTCTGATTCACCCTCCAGACTTCACCTTCTCCTTCTCCTTCTTCTGCTTCTTCTGATTCACCCTCCAGACTTCACCTTCTCCTTCTCCTTATTCTGCTTCTTCTGATTCACCCTCCAGACTTCACCTTCTCCTTCTCCTTCTTCTGCTTCTTCTGATTCACCCTCCGGACTTCACCTTCTCCTTCTCCTTCTTCTACTTCTTCTGATTCACCCTCCAGACTTCACCTTCTCCTTCTCCTTCTTCTGCTTCTTCTGATTCACCCTCCAGACTTCACCTTCTCCTTCTCCTTCTTCTACTTCTTCTGCTTCACCCTCCAGACTACACCTTCTCCTTCTCCTTCTTCTACTTCTTCTGATTCACCCTCCAGACTTCACCTTCTCCTTCTCCTTCTTCTGCTTCTTCTGATTCACCCTCCAGACTTCACCTTCTCCTTCTCCTTCTTCTACTTCTTCAGATTCACCCTCCAGTCTTCACCTTCTCCTTCTCCTTCTTCTGTTTCTTCTGCTTCACCCTCCAGACTTCACCTTCTCCTTCTCTTTCTTCTGCTTCTTCTGATTCACCCTCCAGACTTCACCTCCTCCTTCTCCTTCTTCTGATTCTTCTGATTCACCCTCCAAACTTCACCTTCTCCTTCTCCTTCTTCTGCTTCTTCTGAGTCACCCTCCTGACTTCACCTTCTCCTTCTCCTTATTCTGCTTCTTCTGTTTCACCCTCCAGACTTCACCTTCTCCTTCTCCTTCTTCTGCTTCTTCTGATTCACCCTCCAGACTTCACCTTCTCCTTCTCCTTCTTCTGCTTCTTCTGATTCACCCTCCAGACTTCACCTTCTCCTTCTCCTTCTTCTGCTTCTTCTGATTCACCCTCCAGACTTCACCTTCTCCTTCTCCTTCTTCTGCTTCTTCTGATTCACCCTCCAGACTTCACCTTCTCCTTCTCCTTCTTCTACTCCTTCTGATTCACCCTCCAGACTTCACCTTCTCCTTCTCCTTCTTCGGCTTCTTCTGATTCACCCTCCAGACTTCACCTTCTCCTTCTCCTTATTCTGCTTCTTCTGATTCACCCTCCAGACTTCACCTTCTCCTTCTCCTTCTTCTGCTTCTTCTGATTCACCCTCCAGACTTCACCTTCTCCTTCTCCTTCTTCTACTTCTTCTGATTCACCCTCCAGACTTCACCTTCTCCTTCTCCTTCTTCTGCTTCTTCTGATTCACCCTCCAGACTTCACCTTCTCCTTCTCCTTCTTCTACTTCTTCTGCTTCACCCTCCAGACTACACCTTCTCCTTCTCCTTCTTCTACTTCTTCTGATTCACCCTCCAGACTTCACCTTCTCCTTCTCCTTCTTCTGCTTCTTCTGATTCACCCTCCAGACTTCACCTTCTCCTTCTCCTTCTTCTACTTCTTCAGATTCACCCTCCAGTCTTCACCTTCTCCTTCTCCTTCTTCTGTTTCTTCTGCTTCACCCTCCAGACTTCACCTTCTCCTTCTCTTTCTTCTGCTTCTTCTGATTCACCCTCCAGACTTCACCTTCTCCTTCTCCTTCTTCTGATTCTTCTGATTCACCCTCCAAACTTCACCTTCTCCTTCTCCTTCTTCTGCTTCTTCTGATTCACCCTCCAGACTTCACCTCCTCCTTCTCCTTCTTCTGATTCTTCTGATTCACCCTCCAAACTTCACCTTCTCCTTCTCCTTCTTCTGCTTCTTCTGAGTCACCCTCCTGACTTCACCTTCTCCTTCTCCTTATTCTGCTTCTTCTGTTTCACCCTCCAGACTTCACCTTCTCCTTCTCCTTCTTCTGCTTCTTCTGATTCACCCTCCAGACTTCACCTTCTCCTTCTCCTTCTTCTGCTTCTTCTGATTCACCCTCCAGACTTCACCTTCTCCTTATCCTTCTTCTACTTCTTCTGATTCACCCTCCAGACTTCACCTTCTCCTTCTCCTTCTTCTGCTTCTTCTGATTCACCCTCAAGACTTCACCTTCTCCTTCTCCTTCGTCTACTTCTTCTGATTCACCCTCCAGACTACACCTTCTCCTTCTCCTTCTTCTACTTCTTCTGATTCACCCTCCAGACTTCACCTTCTCCTTCTCCTTCTTCTGTTTCTTCTGATTCACCCTCCAGACTTCACCTTCTCCTTCTCCTTCTTCTGCTTCTTCTGATTCACCCTCCAGACTTCACCTTCTCCTTCTCCTTCTTCTGCTTCTTCTGATTCACCCTCCAGACTTCACCTTCTCCTTCTCCTTATTCTGCTTCTTCTGATTCACCCTCCAGACTTCACCTTCTCCTTCTCCTTCTTCTGCTTCTTCTGATTCACCCTCCGGACTTCACCTTCTCCTTCTCCTTCTTCTACTTCTTCTGATTCACCCTCCAGACTTCACCTTCTCCTTCTCCTTCTTCTGCTTCTTCTGATTCACCCTCCAGACTTCACCTTCTCCTTCTCCTTCTTCTACTTCTTCAGATTCACCCTCCAGTCTTCACCTTCTCCTTCTCCTTCTTCTGTTTCTTCTGCTTCACCCTCCAGACTTCACCTTCTCCTTCTCTTTCTTCTGCTTCTTCTGATTCACCCTCCAGACTTCACCTTCTCCTTCTCCTTCTTCTGATTCTTCTGATTCACCCTCCAAACTTCACCTTCTCCTTCTCCTTCTTCTGCTTCTTCTGATTCACCCTCCAGACTTCACCTCCTCCTTCTCCTTCTTCTGATTCTTCTGATTCACCCTCCAAACTTCACCTTCTCCTTCTCCTTCTTCTGCTTCTTCTGAGTCACCCTCCTGACTTCACCTTCTCCTTCTCCTTATTCTGCTTCTTCTGTTTCACCCTCCAGACTTCACCTTCTCCTTCTCCTTCTTCTGCTTCTTCTGATTCACCCTCCAGACTTCACCTTCTCCTTCTCCTTCTTCTGCTTCTTCTGATTCACCCTCCAGACTTCACCTTCTCCTTATCCTTCTTCTACTTCTTCTGATTCACCCTCCAGACTTCACCTTCTCCTTCTCCTTCTTCTGCTTCTTCTGATTCACCCTCAAGACTTCACCTTCTCCTTCTCCTTCGTCTACTTCTTCTGATTCACCCTCCAGACTACACCTTCTCCTTCTCCTTCTTCTACTTCTTCTGATTCACCCTCCAGACTTCACCTTCTCCTTCTCCTTCTTCTGTTTCTTCTGATTCACCCTCCAGACTTCACCTTCTCCTTCTCCTTCTTCTGCTTCTTCTGATTCACCCTCCAGACTTCACCTTCTCCTTCTCCTTCTTCTGCTTCTTCTGATTCACCCTCCAGACTTCATCTTCTCCTTCTCCTTCTTCTTCTTCTTCTGATTCACCCTCCAGACTTCACCTTCTCCTTCTCCTTCTTCTGCTTCTTCTGATTCACCCTCCAGACTTCACCTTCTCCTTCTCCTTCTTCTACTTCTTCTGATTCACCCTCCAGACTTCACCTTCTCCTTCTCCTTCTTATACTTCTTCAGATTCACCCTCCAGTCTTCACCTTCTCCTTCTCCTTCTTCTGTTTCTTCTGCTTCACCCTCCAGACTTCACCTTCTTCTTCTCTTTCTTCTGCTTCTTCTGATTCACCCTCCAGACTTCACCTTCTCCTTCTCCTTCTTCTGATTCTTCTGATTCACTCTCCAGACTTCACCTTCTCCTTCTCCTTCTTCTGCTTCTTCTGATTTACCCTCCTGACTTCACCTTCTCCTTCTCCTTCTTCTACTTCTTCTGATTCACCCTCCTGACTTCACCTTCTCCTTCTCCTTCTTCTACTTCTTCTGCTTCACCCTCCAGACTTCACCTTCTCCTTCTCCTTCTTCTACTTCTTCTGATTCACCCTCCAGACTTCACCTTCTCCTTCTCCTTCTTCTGCTTCTTCTGATTCACACTCCAGACTTCACCTTCTCCTTCTCCTTATTCTGCTTCTTCTGATTCACCCTCCAGACTTCACCTTCTCCTTCTCCTTCTTCTGCTTCTTCTGATTCACCCTCCAGACTTCACCTTCTCCTTCTCCTTCTTCTACTTCTTCTGATTCACCCTCCAGACTTCACCTTCTCCTTCTCCTTCTTCTACTCCTTCTGATTCACCCTCCAGACTTCACCTTCTCCTTCTCCTTCTTCGGCTTCTTCTGATTCACCCTCCAGACTTCACCTTCTCCTTCTCCTTCTTCTACTTCTTCTGATTCACCCTCCAGACTTCACCTTCTCCTTCTCCTTCTTCTGCGTCTTCTGATTCACCCTCCAGACTTCACCTTCTCCTTCTCCTTCTTCTACTTCTTCTGCTTCACCCTCCAGACTACACCTTCTCCTTCTCCTTCTTCTACTTCTTCTGATTCACCCTCCAGACTTCACCTTCTCCTTCTCCTTCTTCTGCTTCTTCTGATTCACCCTCCAGACTTCACCTTCTCCTTCTCCTTCTTCTACTTCTTCAGATTCACCCTCCAGTCTTCACCTTCTCCTTCTCCTTCTTCTGTTTCTTCTGCTTCACCCTCCAGACTTCACCTTCTCCTTCTCTTTCTTCTGCTTCTTCTGATTCACCCTCCAGACTTCACCTTCTCCTTCTCCTTCTTCTGATTCTTCTGATTCACCCTCCAAACTTCACCTTCTCCTTCTCCTTCTTCTGCTTCTTCTGATTCACCCTCCAGACTTCACCTCCTCCTTCTCCTTCTTCTGATTCTTCTGATTCACCCTCCAAACTTCACCTTCTCCTTCTCCTTCTTCTACTTCTTCTGATTCACCCTCCTGACTTCACCTTCTCCTTCTCCTTCTTCTACTTCTTCTGCTTCACCCTCCAGACTTCACCTTCTCCTTCTCCTTCTTCTACTTCTTCTGATTCACCCTCCAGACTTCACCTTCTCCTTCTCCTTCTTCTGCTTCTTCTGATTCACACTCCAGACTTCACCTTCTCCTTCTCCTTATTCTGCTTCTTCTGATTCACCCTCCAGACTTCACCTTCTCCTTCTCCTTCTTCTGCTTCTTCTGATTCACCCTCCAGACTTCACCTTCTCCTTCTCCTTCTTCTGCTTCTTCTGATTCACCCTCCAGACTTCACCTTCTCCTTCTCCTTCTTCTGCTTCTTCTGATTCACCCTCCAGACTTCACCTTCTCCTTCTCCTTCTTCTACTCCTTCTGATTCACCCTCCAGACTTCACCTTCTCCTTCTCCTTCTTCGGCTTCTTCTGATTCACCCTCCAGACTTCACCTTCTCCTTCTCCTTATTCTGCTTCTTCTGATTCACCCTCCAGACTTCACCTTCTCCTTCTCCTTCTTCTGCTTCTTCTGATTCACCCTCCAGACTTCACCTTCTCCTTCTCCTTCTTCTACTTCTTCTGATTCACCCTCCAGACTTCACCTTCTCCTTCTCCTTCTTCTGCTTCTTCTGATTCACCCTCCAGACTTCACCTTCTCCTTCTCCTTCTTCTACTTCTTCTGCTTCACCCTCCAGACTACACCTTCTCCTTCTCCTTCTTCTACTTCTTCTGATTCACCCTCCAGACTTCACCTTCTCCTTCTCCTTCTTCTGCTTCTTCTGATTCACCCTCCAGACTTCACCTTCTCCTTCTCCTTCTTCTACTTCTTCAGATTCACCCTCCAGTCTTCACCTTCTCCTTCTCCTTCTTCTGTTTCTTCTGCTTCACCCTCCAGACTTCACCTTCTCCTTCTCTTTCTTCTGCTTCTTCTGATTCACCCTCCAGACTTCACCTTCTCCTTCTCCTTCTTCTGATTCTTCTGATTCACCCTCCAAACTTCACCTTCTCCTTCTCCTTCTTCTGCTTCTTCTGATTCACCCTCCAGACTTCACCTTCTCCTTCTCCTTCTTCTGATTCTTCTGATTCACCCTCCAAACTTCACCTTCTCCTTCTCCTTCTTCTGCTTCTTCTGATTCACCCTCATGACTTCACCTTCTCCTTCTCCTTATTCTGCTTCTTCTGTTTCACCCTCCAGACTTCACCTTCTCCTTCTCCTTCATCTGCTTCTTCTGATTCACCCTCCAGACTTCACCTTCTCCTTCTCCTTCTTCTGCTTCTTCTGATTCACCCTCCAGACTTCACCTTCTCCTTCTTCTTCTACTTCTTCTGATTCACCCTCCAGACTTCACCTTCTCCTTCTCCTTCTTCTGCTTCTTCTGATTCACCCTCAAGACTTCACCTTCTCCTTCTCCTTCGTCTACTTCTTCTGATTCACCCTCCAGACTACACCTTCTCCTTCTCCTTCTTCTACTTCTTCTGATTCACCCTCCAGACTTCACCTTCTCCTTCTCCTTCTTCTGTTTCTTCTGATTCACCCTCCAGACTTCACCTTCTCCTTCTCCTTCTTCTACTTCTTCTGATTCACCCTCCAGACTTCACCTTCTCCTTCTCCTTCTTCTACTTCTTCTGATTCACCCTCCAGACTTCACCTTCTCCTTCTCCTTCTTCTACTTCTTCTGCTTCTCCCTCCAGACTTCACCTTCTCCTTCTCCTTCTTCTGCTTCTTCTGATTCACCCTCCAGACTTCACCTTCTCATTCTCCTTCTTCTACTTCTTCTGATTCACCCTCCAGACTTCACCTTCTCCTTCTCCTTCTTCTACTTCTTCTGATTCACCCTCCAGACTTCACCTTCTCCTTCTCCTTCTTCTACTTCTTCCGATTCCCCCTCCTGACTTCACCTTCTCCTTCTCCTTCTGCTTCTTCTGCTTCACCCTCCTGACTTCACCTTCTCCTTCTCCTTCTTCTACTTCTTCTGATTCACCCTCCAGACTTCACCTTCTCCTTCTCCTTCTTCTGCTTCTTCTGCTTCGCCCTCCAGACATCACCTTCTCCTTCTCCTTCTTCTGCTTCTTCTGCTTCACCCTCCAGACTTCACCTTCTCCTTCTCCTTCTTCTGCTTCTTCTGCTTCACTCTCCTGACTTCACCTTCTCCTTCACCTTCTTCTACTTCTTCTGATTCACCCTCCAGACTTCACCTTCTCCTTCTCCTTCTTCTGCTTCTTCTACTTCACCCTCCAGACTTCACCTTCTCCTTCTCCTTCTTCTGCTTCTTCTCCTGCGCCCTCCAGACTTCACCTTCTCCTCCTCCTTCTTCTGCTTCTTCTGCTTCACCCTCCTGACTTCACCTTCTCCTTCTCCTTCTTCTACTTCTTCTGCTTCACCCCCCTGACTTCACCTGCTCCTTCTCCTTCTTCTGCTTCTTCTGATTCACCCTCCTAACTTTACCTTCTCCTTCTCCTTCTTCTGCTTCTTCTGATTCACCCTCCTGACTTCACCTTCTCCTTCTCCTTCTTCTGCTTCTTCTAATTCACCCTCCAGACTTCACCTTCTTCTTGTCCTTCTTCTGCTTCTTCTGATTCACCCTCCAGACTTCACCTTCTCCTTCTCCTTCTTCTACTTCTTCTGATTCACCCTCCAGACTTCATCTTCTCCTTCTCCTTCTTCTGCTTCTTCTGATTCACCCTCCAGACTTCACCTTCTCCTTCTCCTTCTTCTGATTCTTCTGATTCACCCTCCAGACTTCACCTTCTCCTTCTCCTTCTTCTACTTCTTCTGATTCACCATCCTGACTTCACCTTCTCCTTCTCCTTCTTCTGCTTCTTCTGCTTCACCCTCCAGACTTCACCTTCTCCTGCTCCTTCTTCTGCTTCTTCTGCTTCACCCTCCAGACTTCACCTTCTCCTTCTCCTTCTTCTGCTTCTTCTGCTTCACCCTCCTGACTTCACCTTCTCCTTCTCCTTCTTCTACTTCTTCTGATTCACCCTCCAGACTTCACCTTCTCCTTCTCCTTCTTCTGCTTCTTCTGCTTCACCCTCCAGACTTCACCTTCTCCTTCTCCTTCTTCTGCTTCTTCTGCTTCGCCCTCCAGACTTCACCTTCTCCTTCTCCATCTTCTGCTTCTTCTGCTTCACTCTCCTGACTTCACCTTCTCCTTCTCCTTCTTCTACTTCTTCTGATTCACCCTCCAGACTTCACCTTCTCCTTCTCCTTCTTCTGCTTCTTCTGCTTCACCCTCCAGACTTCAGCTTCTCCTTCTCCTTCTTCTGCTTCTTCTGCTTCACCGTCCTGAATTCACCTTCTCCTTCTCCTTCTTCTACTTCTTCTGCTTCACCCCCCTGACTTCACCTGCTCCTTCTCCTTCTTCTGCTTCTTCTGATTCACCCTCCTAACTACACCTTCTCCTTCTCCTTCTTCTGCTTCTTCTGATTCACCCTCCTGACTTCACCTTCTCCTTCTCCTTCTTCTGCTTCTTCTGATTCACCCTCCAGACTTCACCTTCTCCTTCTCCTTCGTCTACTTCTTCTGATTCACCCTCCAGACTACACCTTCTCCTTCTCCTTCTTCTACTTCTTCTGATTCACCCTCCAGACTTCACCTTCTCCTTCTCCTTCTTCTGTTTCTTCTGATTCACCCTCCAGACTTCACCTTCTCCTTCTCCTTCTTCTACTTCTTCTGATTCACCCTCCAGATTTCACCTTCTCCTTCTCCTTCTTCTACTTCTTCTGATTCACCCTCCAGACTTCACCTTCTCCTTCTCCTTCTTCTACTTCTTCTGCTTCTCCCTCCAGACTTCACCTTCTCCTTCTCCTTCTTCTGCTTCTTCTGATTCACCCTCCAGACTTCACCTTCTCATTCTCCTTCTTCTACTTCTTCTGATTCACCCTCCAGACTTCACCTTCTCCTTCTCCTTCTTCTACTTCTTCTGATTCACCCTCCAGACTTCACCTTCTCCTTCTCCTTCTTCTACTTCTTCCGATTCCCCCTCCTGACTTCACCTTCTCCTTCTCCTTCTTCTGCTTCTTCTGCTTCACCCTCCTGACTTCACCTTCTCCTTCTCCTTCTTCTACTTCTTCTGATTCACCCTCCAGACTTCACCTTCTCCTTCTCCTTCTTCTGCTTCTTCTGCTTCACCCTCCAGACTTCACCTTCTCCTTCTCCTTCTTCTGCTTCTTCTGCTTCACCCTCCAGACATCACCTTCTCCTTCTCCTTCTTCTGCTTCTTCTGCTTCACCCTCCAGACTTCACCTTCTCCTTCTCCTTCTTCTGCTTCTTCTGCTTCACTCTCCTGACTTCACCTTCTCCTTCACCTTCTTCTACTTCTTCTGATTCACCCTCCAGACTTCACCTTCTCCTTCTCCTTCTTCTGCTTCTTCTGCTTCACCCTCCAGACTTCACCTTCTCCTTCTCCTTCTTCTGCTTCTTCTCCTGCGCCCTCCAGACTTCACCTTCTCCTTCTCCTTCTTCTGCTTCTTCTGCTTCACCCTCCTGACTTCACCTTCTCCTTCTCCTTCTTCTACTTCTTCTGCTTCACCCCCCTGACTTCACCTGCTCCTTCTCCTTCTTCTGCTTCTTCTGATTCACCCTCCTAACTTTACCTTCTCCTTCTCCTTCTTCTGCTTCTTCTGATTCACCCTCCTGACTTCACCTTCTCCTTCTCCTTCTTCTGCTTCTTCTAATTCACCCTCCAGACTTCACCTTCTCCTTGTCCTTCTTCTGCTTCTTCTGATTCACCCTCCAGACTTCACCTTCTCCTTCTCCTTCTTCTGCTTCTTCTGATTGACCCTCCAGACTTCACCTTCTCCTTCTCCTTCTTCTACTTCTTCTGATTCACCCTCCAGACTTCATCTTCTCCTTCTCCTTCTTCTGCTTCTTCTGATTCACCCTCCAGACTTCACCTTCTCCTTCTCCTTCTTCTGCTTCTTCTGATTCACCCTCCAGACTTCACCTTCTCCTTCTCCTTCTTCTACTTCTTCTGATTCACCATCCTGACTTCACCTTCTCCTTCTCCTTCTTCTGCTTCTTCTGCTTCAACCTCCAGACTTCACCTTCTCCTGCTCCTTCTTCTGCTTCTTCTGCTTCACCCTCCAGACTTCACCTTCTCCTTCTCCTTCTTCTGCTTCTTCTGCTTCACCCTCCTGACTTCACCTTCTCCTTCTCCTTCTTCTACTTCTTCTGATTCACCCTCCAGACTTCACCTTCTCCTTCTCCTTCTTCTGCTTCTTCTGCTTCACCCTCCAGACTTCACCTTCTCCTTCTCCTTCTTCTGCTTCTTCTGCTTCGCCCTCCAGACTTCACCTTCTCCTTCTCCATCTTCTGCTTCTTCTGCTTCACTCTCCTGACTTCACCTTCTCCTTCTCCTTCTTCTACTTCTTCTGATTCACCCTCCAGACTTCACCTTCTCCTTCTCCTTCTTCTGCTTCTTCTGCTTCACCCTCCAGACTTCAGCTTCTCCTTCTCCTTCTTCTGCTTCTTCTGCTTCACCGTCCTGACTTCACCTTCTCCTTCTCCTTCTTCTACTTCTTCTGCTTCACCCCCCTGACTTCACCTGCTCCTTCTCCTTCTTCTGCTTCTTCTGATTCACCCTCCTAACTACACCTTCTCCTTCTCCTTCTTCTGCTTCTTCTGATTCACCCTCCTGACTTCACCTTCTCCTTCTCCTTCTTCTGCTTCTTCTGATTCACCCTCCAGACTTCACCTTCTCCTTCTCCTTCTTCTGCTTCTTCTGATTCACCCTCCAGACTTCACCTTCTCCTTCTCCTTCTTCTGCGTCTTCTGATTCACCCTCCAGACTTCATCTTCTCCTTCTCCTTCTTCTGCTTCTTCTGATTCACCCTCCAGACTTCACCTTCTCCTTCTCCTTCTTCTGCTTCTTCTGATTCACCCTCCAGACTTCACCTTCTCCTTCTCCTTCTTATACTTCTTCAGATTCACCCTCCAGTCTTCACCTTCTCCTTCTCCTTCTTCTGTTTCTTCTGCTTCACCCTCCAGACTTCACCTTCTTCTTCTCTTTCTTCTGTTTCTTCTGCTTCACCCTCCAGACTTCACCTTCTTCTTCTCTTTCTTCTGCTTCTTCTGATTCACCCTCCAGACTTCACCTTCTCCTTCTCCTTCTTCTGATTCTTCTGATTCACTCTCCAGACTTCACCTTCTCCTT
The DNA here is from genome assembly GCF_052327205.1 of Somniosus microcephalus. NCBI lineage: Eukaryota > Metazoa > Chordata > Chondrichthyes > Squaliformes > Somniosidae > Somniosus > Somniosus microcephalus. The sequence continues at coordinate 4,539,420 of NW_028225179.1, forward strand.
CTCCTTCTTCTGCTTCTTCTGATTCACCCTCCAGTCTTCACCTTCTCCTTCTCCTTCTTCTGTTTCTTCTGCTTCACCCTCCAGTCTTCACCTTCTTCTTCTCTTTCTTCTGCTTCTTCTGATTCACCCTCCAGACTTCACCTTCTCCTTCTCCTTCTTCTGCTTCTTCTGATTGACCCTCCAGACTTCACCTTCTCCTTCTCCTTCTTCTACTTCTTCTGATTCACCCTACAGACTTCATCTTCTCCTTCTCCTTCTTCTGCTTCTTCTGATTCACCCTCCAGACTTCACCTTCTCCTTCTCCTTCTTCTGCTTCTTCTGATTCACCCTCTAGACTTCACCTTCTCCTTCTCCTTCTTCTACTTCTTCTGATTCACCATCCTGACTTCACCTTCTCCTTCTCCTTCTTCTGCTTCTTCTGCTTCAACCTCCAGACTTCACCTTCTCCTGCTCCTTCTTCTGCTTCTTCTGCTTCACCCTCCAGACTTCACCTTCTCCTTCTCCTTCTTCTGCTTCTTCTGCTTCACCCTCCTGACTTCACCTTCTCCTTCTCCTTCTTCTACTTCTTCTGATTCACCCTCCAGACTTCACCTTCTCCTTCTCCATCTTCTGCTTCTTCTGCTTCACTCTCCTGACTTCACCTTCTCCTTCTCCTTCTTCTACTTCTTCTGATTCACCCTCCAGACTTCACCTTCTCCTTCTCCTTCTTCTGCTTCTTCTGCTTCACCCTCCAGACTTCAGCTTCTCCTTCTCCTTCTTCTGCTTCTTCTGCTTCACCGTCCTGACTTCACCTTCTCCTTCTCCTTCTTCTACTTCTTCTGCTTCACCCCCCTGACTTCACCTGCTCCTTCTCCTTCTTCTGCTTCTTCTGATTCACCCTCCTAACTACACCTTCTCCTTCTCCTTCTTCTGCTTCTTCTGATTCACCCTCCTGACTTCACCTTCTCCTTCTCCTTCTTCTGCTTCTTCTGATTCACCCTCCAGACTTCACCTTCTCCTTCTCCTTCTTCTGCTTCTTCTGATTCACCCTCCAGACTTCACCTTCTCCTTCTCCTTCTTCTGCGTCTTCTGATTCACCCTCCAGACTTCATCTTCTCCTTCTCCTTCTTCTGCTTCTTCTGATTCACCCTCCAGACTTCACCTTCTCCTTCTCCTTCTTCTGCTTCTTCTGATTCACCCTCCAGACTTCACCTTCTCCTTCTCCTTCTTCTACTTCTTCTGATTCACCCTCCAGACTTCACCTTCTCCTTCTCCTTCTTATACTTCTTCAGATTCACCCTCCAGTCTTCACCTTCTCCTTCTCCTTCTTCTGTTTCTTCTGCTTCACCCTCCAGACTTCACCTTCTTCTTCTCTTTCTTCTGCTTCTTCTGATTCACCCTCCAGACTTCACCTTCTCCTTCTCCTTCTTCTGATTCTTCTGATTCACTCTCCAGACTTCACCTTCTCCTTCTCCTTCTTCTGCTTCTTCTGATTCACCCTCCTGACTTCACCTTCTCCTTCTCCTTCTTCTACTTCTTCTGATTCACCCTCCTGACTTCACCTTCTCCTTCTCCTTCTTCTACTTCTTCTGCTTCACCCTCCAGACTTCACCTTCTCCTTCTCCTTCTTCTACTTCTTCTGATTCACCCTCCAGACTTCACCTTCTCCTTCTCCTTCTTCTGCTTCTTCTGATTCACCCTCCAGACTTCACCTTCTCCTTCTCCTTATTCTGCTTCTTCTGATTCACCCTCCAGACTTCACCTTCTCCTTCTCCTTCTTCTGCTTCTTCTGATTCACCCTCCAGACTTCACCTTCTCCTTCTCCTTCTTCTGCTTCTTCTGATTCACCCTCCAGACTTCACCTTCTCCTTCTCCTTCTTCTGCTTCTTCTGATTCACCCTCCAGACTTCACCTTCTCCTTCTCCTTCTTCTACTCCTTCTGATTCACCCTCCAGACTTCACCTTCTCCTTCTCCTTCTTCTGCTTCTTCTGATTCACCCTCCAGACTTCACCTTCTCCTTCTCCTTATTCTGCTTCTTCTGATTCACCCTCCAGACTTCACCTTCTCCTTCTCCTTCTTCTGCTTCTTCTGATTCACCCTGCAGACTTCACCTTCTCCTTCTCCTTCTTCTGCTTCTTCTGATTCACCCTCCAGACTTCACCTTCTCCATCTCCTTCTTCTGCTTCTTCTGATTCACCCTCCAGACTTCACCTTCGCCTTCTCCTTCTTCTACTTCTTCTGATTCACCCTCCAGACTTCACCTTCTCCTTCTCCTTCTTCTGCTTCTTCTGATTCACCCTCCAGACTTCACCTTCTCCTTCTCCTTCTTCTACTTCTTCTGCTTCACCCTCCAGACTACACCTTCTCCTTCTCCTTCTTCTACTTCTTCTGATTCACCCTCCAGACTTCACCTTCTCCTTCTCCTTCTTCTGCTTCTTCTGATTCACCCTTCAGACTTCACCTTCTCCTTCTCCTTATTCTGCTTCTTCTGATTCACCCTCCAGAATTCACCTTCTCCTTCTCCTTCTTCTGCTTCTTCTGATTCACCCTCCAGACTTCACCTTCTCCTTCTCCTTCTTCTGCTTCTTCTGATTCACCCTCCAGACTTCACCTTCTCCTTCTCCTTCTTCTACTTCTTCTGATTCACCCTCCAGACTTCACCTTCTCCTTCTCCTTCTTCTGCTTCTTCTGATTCACCCTCCTGACTTCACCTTCTCCTTCTCCTTCTTCTAAATCTTCTGATTCACCCTCCTGACTTCACCTTCTCCTTCTCCTTCTTCTACTTCTTCTGCTTCACCCTCCAGGCTTCACCTTCTCCTTCTCCTTCTTCTGCTTCTTCTGCTTCACCCTCCAGACTTCACCTTCTCCTTCTCCTTCTTCTGCTTCTTCTGATTCGCCCTCCAGACATCACCTTCTCCTTCTCCTTCTTCTGCTTCTTCTGCTTCACCCTCCAGACTTCACCTTCTCCTTCTCCTTCTTCTGCTTCTTCTGCTTCACTCTCCTGACTTCACCTTCTCCTTCTCCTTCTTCTACTTCTTCTGATTCACCCTCCAGACTTCACCTTCTCCTTCTCCTTCTTCTGCTTCTTCTGCTTCACCCTCCAGACTTCACCTTCTCCTTCTCCTTCTTCTGCTTCTTCTGCTGTGCCCTCCAGACTTCACCTTCTCCTTCTCCTTCTTCTGCTTCTTCTGCTTCACCCTCCTGACTTCACCTTCTCCTTCTCCTTCTTCTACTTCTTCTGTTTCACCCCCCTGACTTCACCTTCTCCTTCTCCTTCTTCTGCTTCTTCTGATTCACCCTCCTAACTTTACCTTCTCCTTCTCCTTCTTCTGCTTCTTCTGATTCACCCTCCTGACTTCACCTTCTCCTTCTCCTTCTTCTGCTTCTTCTAATTCACCCTCCAGACTTCACCTTCTCCTTCTCCTTCTTCTGCTTCTTCTGATTCACCCTCCTGACTTCACCTTCTCCTTCTCCTTCTTCTGCTTCTTCTAATTCACCCTCCAGACTTCACCTTCTCCTTCTCCTTCTTCTGCTTCTTCTGATTCACCCTCCAGACCTCACCTTCTCCTTCTCCTTCTTCTACTTCTTCTGATTCACCCTCCAGACTTCACCTTCTCCTTCTCCTTCTTCTACTTCTTCTGCTTCACCCTCCAGGCTTCACCTTCTCCTTCTCCTTCTTCTACTTCTTCTGATTCACCCTCCAGACTTCACCTTCTCCTTCTCCTTCTTCTACTTCTTCTGATTCACCCTCCAGACTTCACCTTCTCCTTCTCCTTCTTCTGCTTCTTCTGCTTCACCCTCCAGACTTCACCTTCTCCTTCTCCTTCTTCTGCTTCTTCTGATTCGCCCTCCAGACATCACCTTCTCCTTCTCCTTCTTCTGCTTCTTCTGCTTCACCCTCCAGACTTCACCTTCTCCTTCTCCTTCTTCTGCTTCTTCTGCTTCACTCTCCTGACTTCACCTTCTCCTTCTCCTTCTTCTACTTCTTCTGATTCACCCTCCAGACTTCACCTTCTCCTTCTCCTTCTTCTGCTTCTTCTGCTTCACCCTCCAGACTTCACCTTCTCCTTCTCCTTCTTCTGCTTCTTCTGCTGTGCCCTCCAGACTTCACCTTCTCCTTCTCCTTCTTCTGCTTCTTCTGCTTCACCCTCCTGACTTCACCTTCTCCTTCTCCTTCTTCTACTTCTTCTGTTTCACCCCCCTGACTTCACCTTCTCCTTCTCCTTCTTCTGCTTCTTCTGATTCACCCTCCTAACTTTACCTTCTCCTTCTCCTTCTTCTGCTTCTTCTGATTCACCCTCCTGACTTCACCTTCTCCTTCTCCTTCTTCTGCTTCTTCTAATTCACCCTCCAGACTTCACCTTCTCCTTCTCCTTCTTCTGCTTCTTCTGATTCACCCTCCTGACTTCACCTTCTCCTTCTCCTTCTTCTGCTTCTTCTAATTCACCCTCCAGACTTCACCTTCTCCTTCTCCTTCTTCTGCTTCTTCTGATTCACCCTCCAGACCTCACCTTCTCCTTCTCCTTCTTCTACTTCTTCTGATTCACCCTCCAGACTTCATCTTCTCCTTCTCCTTCTTCTGCTTCTTCTGATTCACCCTCCAGACTTCACCTTCTCCTTCTCCTTCTTCTGCTTCTTCTGATTCACCCTCCAGACTTCACCTTCTCCTTCTCCTTCTTCTACTTCTTCTGATTCACCCTCCTGACTTTACCTTCTCCTTCTCCTTCTTCTGCTTCTTCTGCTTCACCCTCCAGACTTCACCTTCTCCTGCTCCTTCTTCTGCTTCTTCTGCTTCACCCTCCAGACTTCACCTTCTCCTTCTCCTTCTTCTGCTTCTTCTGCTTCACCCTCCTGACTTCACCTTCTCCTTCTCCTTCTTCTACTTCTTCTGATTCACCCTCCAGACTTCACCTTCTCCTTCTCCTTCTTCTGCTTCTTCTGCTTCACCCTCCAGACTTCACCTTCTCCTTCTCCTTCTTCTGCTTCTTCTGCTTCGCCCTCCAGACTTCACCTTCTCCTTCTCCATCTTCTGCTTCTTCTGCTTCACTCTCCTGACTTCACCTTCTCCTTCTCCTTCTTCTACTTCTTCTGATTCACCCTCCAGACTTCACCTTCTCCTTCTCCTTCTTCTGCTTCTTCTGCTTCACCCTCCAGACTTCAGCTTCTCCTTCTCCTTCTTCTGCTTCTTCTGCTTCACCGTCCTGACTTCACCTTCTCCTTCTCCTTCTTCTACTTCTTCTGCTTCACCCCCCTGACTTCACCTGCTCCTTCTCCTTCTTCTGCTTCTTCTGATTCACCCTCCTAACTACACCTTCTCCTTCTCCTTCTTCTGCTTCTTCTGATTCACCCTCCTGACTTCACCTTCTCCTTCTCCTTCTTCTGCTTCTTCTGATTCACCCTCCAGACTTCACCTTCTCCTTCTCCTTCTTCTGCTTCTTCTGATTCACCCTCCAGACTTCACCTTCTCCTTCTCCTTCTTCTGCGTCTTCTGATTCACCCTCCAGACTTCATCTTCTCCTTCTCCTTCTTCTGCTTCTTCTGATTCACCCTCCAGACTTCACCTTCTCCTTCTCCTTCTTCTGCTTCTTCTGATTCACCCTCCAGACTTCACCTTCTCCTTCTCCTTCTTCTACTTCTTCTGATTCACCCTCCAGACTTCACCTTCTCCTTCTCCTTCTTATACTTCTTCAGATTCACCCTCCAGTCTTCACCTTCTCCTTCTCCTTCTTCTGTTTCTTCTGCTTCACCCTCCAGACTTCACCTTCTTCTTCTCTTTCTTCTGCTTCTTCTGATTCACCCTCCAGACTTCACCTTCTCCTTCTCCTTCTTCTGATTCTTCTGATTCACTCTCCAGACTTCACCTTCTCCTTCTCCTTCTTCTGCTTCTTCTGATTCACCCTCCTGACTTCACCTTCTCCTTCTCCTTCTTCTACTTCTTCTGATTCACCCTCCTGACTTCACCTTCTCCTTCTCCTTCTTCTACTTCTTCTGCTTCACCCTCCAGACTTCACCTTCTCCTTCTCCTTCTTCTACTTCTTCTGATTCAACCTCCAGACTTCACCTTCTCCTTCTCCTTCTTCTGCTTCTTCTGATTCACCCTCCAGACTTCACCTTCTCCTTCTCCTTATTCTGCTTCTTCTGATTCACCCTCCAGACTTCACCTTCTCCTTCTCCTTCTTCTGCTTCTTCTGATTCACCCTCCAGACTTCACCTTCTCCTTCTCCTTCTTCTGCTTCTTCTGATTCACCCTCCAGACTTCACCTTCTCCTTCTCCTTCTTCTGCTTCTTCTGATTCACCCTCCAGACTTCACCTTCTCCTTCTCCTTCTTCTAATCCTTCTGATTCACCCTCCAGACTTCACCTTCTCCTTCTCCTTCTTCTGCTTCTTCTGATTCACCCTCCAGACTTCACCTTCTCCTTCTCCTTATTCTGCTTCTTCTGATTCACCCTCCAGACTTCACCTTCTCCTTCTCCTTCTTCTGCTTCTTCTGATTCACCCTGCAGACTTCACCTTCTCCTTCTCCTTCTTCTGCTTCTTCTGATTCACCCTCCAGACTTCACCTTCTCCATCTCCTTCTTCTGCTTCTTCTGATTCACCCTCCAGACTTCACCTTCGCCTTCTCCTTCTTCTACTTCTTCTGATTCACCCTCCAGACTTCACCTTCTCCTTCTCCTTCTTCTGCTTCTTCTGATTCACCCTCCAGACTTCACCTTCTCCTTCTCCTTCTTCTACTTCTTCTGCTTCACCCTCCAGACTACACCTTCTCCTTCTCCTTCTTCTACTTCTTCTGATTCACCCTCCAGACTTCACCTTCTCCTTCTCCTTCTTCTGCTTCTTCTGATTCACCCTTCAGACTTCACCTTCTCCTTCTCCTTATTCTGCTTCTTCTGATTCACCCTCCAGAATTCACCTTCTCCTTCTCCTTCTTCTGCTTCTTCTGATTCACCCTCCAGACTTCACCTTCTCCTTCTCCTTCTTCTGCTTCTTCTGATTCACCCTCCAGACTTCACCTTCTCCTTCTCCTTCTTCTACTTCTTCTGATTCACCCTCCAGACTTCACCTTCTCCTTCTCCTTCTTCTGCTTCTTCTGATTCACCCTCCTGACTTCACCTTCTCCTTCTCCTTCTTCTAAATCTTCTGATTCACCCTCCTGACTTCACCTTCTCCTTCTCCTTCTTCTACTTCTTCTGCTTCACCCTCCAGGCTTCACCTTCTCCTTCTCCTTCTTCTACTTCTTCTGATTCACCCTCCAGACTTCACCTTCTCCTTCTCCTTCTTCTGCTTCTTCTGATTCGCCCTCCAGACATCACCTTCTCCTTCTCCTTCTTCTGCTTCTTCTGCTTCACCCTCCAGACTTCACCTTCTCCTTCTCCTTCTTCTGCTTCTTCTGCTTCACTCTCCTGACTTCACCTTCTCCTTCTCCTTCTTCTACTTCTTCTGATTCACCCTCCAGACTTCACCTTCTCCTTCTCCTTCTTCTGCTTCTTCTGCTTCACCCTCCAGACTTCACCTTCTCCTTCTCCTTCTTCTGCTTCTTCTGCTGTGCCCTCCAGACTTCACCTTCTCCTTCTCCTTCTTCTGCTTCTTCTGCTTCACCCTCCTGACTTCACCTTCTCCTTCTCCTTCTTCTACTTCTTCTGTTTCACCCCCCTGACTTCACCTTCTCCTTCTCCTTCTTCTGCTTCTTCTGATTCACCCTCCTAACTTTACCTTCTCCTTCTCCTTCTTCTGCTTCTTCTGATTCACCCTCCTGACTTCACCTTCTCCTTCTCCTTCTTCTGCTTCTTCTAATTCACCCTCCAGACTTCACCTTCTCCTTCTCCTTCTTCTGCTTCTTCTGATTCACCCTCCAGACTTCACCTTCTCCTTCTCCTTCTTCTGCTTCTTCTGATTCACCCTCCTGACTTCACCTTCTCCTTCTCCTTCTTCTAAATCTTCTGATTCACCCTCCTGACTTCACCTTCTCCTTCTCCTTCTTCTACTTCTTCTGCTTCACCCTCCAGGCTTCACCTTCTCCTTCTCCTTCTTCTACTTCTTCTGATTCACCCTCCAGACTTCACCTTCTCCTTCTCCTTCTTCTACTTCTTCTGATTCACCCTCCAGACTTCACCTTCTCCTTCTCCTTCTTCTGCTTCTTCTGCTTCACCCTCCAGACTTCACCTTCTCCTTCTCCTTCTTCTGCTTCTTCTGATTCGCCCTCCAGACATCACCTTCTCCTTCTCCTTCTTCTGCTTCTTCTGCTTCACCCTCCAGACTTCACCTTCTCCTTCTCCTTCTTCTGCTTCTTCTGCTTCACTCTCCTGACTTCACCTTCTCCTTCTCCTTCTTCTACTTCTTCTGATTCACCCTCCAGACTTCACCTTCTCCTTCTCCTTCTTCTGCTTCTTCTGCTTCACCCTCCAGACTTCACCTTCTCCTTCTCCTTCTTCTGCTTCTTCTGCTGTGCCCTCCAGACTTCACCTTCTCCTTCTCCTTCTTCTGCTTCTTCTGCTTCACCCTCCTGACTTCACCTTCTCCTTCTCCTTCTTCTACTTCTTCTGTTTCACCCCCCTGACTTCACCTTCTCCTTCTCCTTCTTCTGCTTCTTCTGATTCACCCTCCTAACTTTACCTTCTCCTTCTCCTTCTTCTGCTTCTTCTGATTCACCCTCCTGACTTCACCTTCTCCTTCTCCTTCTTCTGCTTCTTCTAATTCACCCTCCAGACTTCACCTTCTCCTTCTCCTTCTTCTGCTTCTTCTGATTCACCCTCCAGACTTCACCTTCTCCTTCTCCTTCTTCTGCTTCTTCTGATTGACCCTCCAGACCTCACCTTCTCCTTCTCCTTCTTCTACTTCTTCTGATTCACCCTCCAGACTTCATCTTCTCCTTCTCCTTCTTCTGCTTCTTCTGATTCACCCTCCAGACTTCACCTTCTCCTTCTCCTTCTTCTGCTTCTTCTGATTCACCCTCCAGACTTCACCTTCTCCTTCTCCTTCTTCTACTTCTTCTGATTCACCCTCCTGACTTTACCTTCTCCTTCTCCTTCTTCTGCTTCTTCTGCTTCACCCTCCAGACTTCACCTTCTCCTGCTCCTTCTTCTGCTTCTTCTGCTTCACCCTCCAGACTTCACCTTCTCCTTCTCCTTCTTCTGCTTCTTCTGCTTCACCCTCCTGACTTCACCTTCTCCTTCTCCTTCTTCTACTTCTTCTGATTCACCCTCCAGGCTTCACCTTCTCCTTCTCCTTCTTCTGCTTCTTCTGATTCACCCTCCTGACTTCACCTTCTCCTTCTCCTTCTTCTAAATCTTCTGATTCACCCTCCTGACTTCACCTTCTCCTTCTCCTTCTTCTACTTCTTCTGCTTCACCCTCCAGGCTTCACCTTCTCCTTCTCCTTCTTCTACTTCTTCTGATTCACCCTCCAGACTTCACCTTCTCCTTCTCCTTCTTCTACTTCTTCTGATTCACCCTCCAGACTTCACCTTCTCCTTCTCCTTCTTCTGCTTCTTCTGCTTCACCCTCCAGACTTCACCTTCTCCTTCTCCTTCTTCTGCTTCTTCTGATTCGCCCTCCAGACATCACCTTCTCCTTCTCCTTCTTCTGCTTCTTCTGCTTCACCCTCCAGACTTCACCTTCTCCTTCTCCTTCTTCTGCTTCTTCTGCTTCACTCTCCTGACTTCACCTTCTCCTTCTCCTTCTTCTACTTCTTCTGATTCACCCTCCAGACTTCACCTTCTCCTTCTCCTTCTTCTGCTTCTTCTGCTTCACCCTCCAGACTTCACCTTCTCCTTCTCCTTCTTCTGCTTCTTCTGCTGTGCCCTCCAGACTTCACCTTCTCCTTCTCCTTCTTCTGCTTCTTCTGCTTCACCCTCCTGACTTCACCTTCTCCTTCTCCTTCTTCTACTTCTTCTGTTTCACCCCCCTGACTTCACCTTCTCCTTCTCCTTCTTCTGCTTCTTCTGATTCACCCTCCTAACTTTACCTTCTCCTTCTCCTTCTTCTGCTTCTTCTGATTCACCCTCCTGACTTCACCTTCTCCTTCTCCTTCTTCTGCTTCTTCTAATTCACCCTCCAGACTTCACCTTCTCCTTCTCCTTCTTCTGCTTCTTCTGATTCACCCTCCAGACTTCACCTTCTCCTTCTCCTTCTTCTGCTTCTTCTGATTGACCCTCCAGACCTCACCTTCTCCTTCTCCTTCTTCTACTTCTTCTGATTCACTCTCCAGACTTCATCTTCTCCTTCTCCTTCTTCTGCTTCTTCTGATTCACCCTCCAGACTTCACCTTCTCCTTCTCCTTCTTCTGCTTCTTCTGATTCACCCTCCAGACTTCAACTTCTCCTTCTCCTTCTTCTACTTCTTCTGATTCACCCTCCTGACTTTACCTTCTCCTTCTCCTTCTTCTGCTTCTTCTGCTTCACCCTCCAGACTTCACCTTCTCCTGCTCCTTCTTCTGCTTCTTCTGCTTCACCCTCCAGACTTCACCTTCTCCTTCTCCTTCTTCTGCTTCTTCTGCTTCACCCTCCTGACTTCACCTTCTCCTTCTCCTTCTTCTACTTCTTCTGATACACCCTCCAGACTTCACCTTCTCCTTCTCCTTCTTCTGCTTCTTCTGCTTCACCCTCCAGACTTCACCTTCTCCTTCTCCTTCTTCTGCTTCTTCTGCTTCGCCCTCCAGACTTCACCTTCTCCTTCTCCATCTTCTGCTTCTTCTGCTTCACTCTCCTGACTTCACCTTCTCCTTCTCCTTCTTCTACTTCTTCTGATTCACCCTCCAGACTTCACCTTCTCCTTCTCCTTCTTCTGCTTCTTCTGCTTCACCCTCCAGACTTCAGCTTCTCCTTCTCCTTCTTCTGCTTCTTCTGCTGCGCCCTCCAGACTTCACCTTCTCCTTCTCCGTCTTCTGCTTCTTCTGCTTCACCGTCCTGACTTCACCTTCTCCTCTCCTTCTTCTACTTCTTCTGCTTCACCCCCCTGACTTCACCTGCTCCTTCTCCTTCTTCTGCTTCTTCTCATTCACCCTCCTAACTTCACCTTCTCCTTCTCCTTCTTCTGCTTCTTCTGATTCACCCTCCTGACTTCACCTTCTCCTTCTCCTTCTTCTGCTTCTTCTGATTCACCCTCCAGACTTCTCCTTCTCCTTCTCCTTCTTCTGCTTCTTCTGTTTCACCCTCCAGACTTCACCTTCTCCTTCTCCTTCTTCTGCTTCTTCTGATTCATCCTCCAGACTTCACCTTCTCCTTCTCCTTCTTCTGCTTCTTCTGATTCACCCTCCAAACTTCACCTACTCCTTCTCCTTCTTCTACTTCTTCTGATTCACCCTCCAGTCTTCACCTTCTCCTTCTCCTTCTTCTACTTCTTCAGATTCACCCTCCAGTCTTCACCTTCTCCTTCTCCTTCTTCTGTTTCTTCTGCTTCACCCTCCAGACTTCACCTTCTCCTTCTCTTTCTTCTGCTTCTTCTGATTCACCCTCCAGACTTCACCTTCTCCTTCTCCTTCTTCTGATTCTTCTGATTCACCCTCCAAACTTCACCTTCTCCTTCTCCTTCTTCTGCTTCTTCTGATTCACCCTCCAGGCTTCACCTTCTCCTTCTCCTACTTCTGCTTCTTCTGATTCACCCTCCAGACTTCATCTTCTCCTTCTCCTTCTTCTGCTTCTTCTGATTCACCCTCCAGACTTCACCTTCTCCTTCTCCTTCTTCTGCTTCTTCTGATTCACCCTCCAGACTTCACCTTCTCCTTCTCCTTCTTCTACTTCTTCTGATTCACCCTCCAGACTTCACCTTCTCCTTCTCCTTCTTCTACTTCTTCAGATTCACCCTCCAGTCTTCACCTTCTCCTTCTCCTTCTTCTGTTTCTTCTGCTTCACCCTCCAGACTTCACCTTCTCCTTCTCTTTCTTCTGCTTCTTCTGATTCACCCTCCAGACTTCAGCTTCTCCTTCTCCTTCTTCTGATTCTTCTGATTCACCCTCCAGACTTCACCTTCTCCTTCTCCTTCTTCTGCTTCTTCTGATTCACCCTCCTGACTTCACCTTCTCCTTCTCCTTCTTCTACTTCTTCTGATTCACCCTCCTGACTTCACCTTCTCCTTCTCCTTCTTCTACTTCTTCTGCTTCACCCTCCAGACTTCACCTTCTCCTTCTCCTTCTTCCACTTCTTCTGATTCACCCTCCAGACTTCACCTTCTCCTTCTCCTTCTTTTGCTTCTTCTGCTTCACACTCCAGACTTCACCTTCTCCTTCTCCTTCTTCTGCTTCTTCTGATTCACACTCCTTACTTCACCTTCTCCTTCTCCTTCTTCTGCTTCTTCTGATTCACCCTCCTGACTTCACCTTCTCCTTCTCCTTATTCTGCTTCTTCTGTTTCACCCTCCAGACTTCACCTTCTCCTTCTCCTTCTTCTGCTTCTTCTGATTCACCCTCCAGACTTCACCTTCTCCTTCTCCTTCTTCTGCTTCTTCTGATTCACCCTCCAGACTTCACCTTCTCCTTCTCCTTCTTCTACTTCTTCTGATTCACCCTCCAGACTTCACCTTCTCCTTCTCCTTCTTCTGCTTCTTCTGATTCACCCTCCAGACTTCACCTTCTCCTTCTCCTTCGTCGACTTCTTCTGATTCACCCTCCAGACTACACCTTCTCCTTCTCCTTCTTCTACTTCTTCTGATTCACCCTCCAGACTTCACCTTCTCCTTCTCCTTCTTCTGTTTCTTCTGATTCACCCTCCAGACTTCACCTTCTCCTTCTCCTTCTTCTACTTCTTCTGATTCACCCTCCAGACTTCACCTTCTCCTTCTCCTTCTTCTACTTCTTCTGATTCACCCTCCAGACTTCACCTTCTCCTTCTCCTTCTTCTAATTCTTCTGCTTCTCCCTCCAGACTTCACCTTCTCCTTCTCCTTCTTCTGCTTCTTCTGATTCACCCTCCAGACTTCACCTTCTCATTCTCCTTCTTCTACTTCATCTGATTCACCCTCCAGACTTCACCTTCTCCTTCTCCTTCTTCTACTTCTTCTGATTCACCCTCCAGACTTCACCTTCTCCTTCTCCTTCTTCTACTTCTTCCGATTCACCCTCCTGACTTCACCTTCTCCTTCTACTTCTTCTGCTTCTTCTGCTTCACCCTCCTGACTTCACCTTCTCCTTCTCCTTCTTCTACTTCTTCTGATTCACCCTCCAGACTTCACCTTCTCCTTCTCCTTCTTCTGCTTCTTCTGCTTCACCCTCCAGACTTCACCTTCTCCTTCTCCTTCTTCTGCTTCTTCTGCTTCGCCCTCCAGACATCACCTTCTCCTTCTCCTTCTTCTGCTTCTTCTGCTTCACCCTCCAGACTTCACCTTCTCCTTCTCCTTCTTCTGCTTCTTCTGCTTCACTCTCCTGACTTCACCTTCTCCTTCTCCTTCTTCTGCTTCTTCTGATTCACCCTCCTGACTTCACCTTCTCCTTCTCCTTATTCTGCTTCTTCTGTTTCACCCTCCAGACTTCACCTTCTCCTTCTCCTTCTTCTGCTTCTTCTGATTCACCCTCCAGACTTCACCTTCTCCTTCTCCTTCTTCTGCTTCTTCTGATTCACCCTCCAGACTTCACCTTCTCCTTCTCCTTCTTCTACTTCTTCTGATTCACCCTCCAGACTTCACCTTCTCCTTCTCCTTCTTCTGCTTCTTCTGATTCACCCTCCAGACTTCACCTTCTCCTTCTCCTTCGTCGACTTCTTCTGATTCACCCTCCAGACTACACCTTCTCCTTCTCCTTCTTCTACTTCTTCTGATTCACCCTCCAGACTTCACCTTCTCCTTCTCCTTCTTCTGTTTCTTCTGATTCACCCTCCAGACTTCACCTTCTCCTTCTCCTTCTTCTACTTCTTCTGATTCACCCTCCAGACTTCACCTTCTCCTTCTCCTTCTTCTACTTCTTCTGATTCACCCTCCAGACTTCACCTTCTCCTTCTCCTTCTTCTAATTCTTCTGCTTCTCCCTCCAGACTTCACCTTCTCCTTCTCCTTCTTCTGCTTCTTCTGATTCACCCTCCAGACTTCACCTTCTCATTCTCCTTCTTCTACTTCATCTGATTCACCCTCCAGACTTCACCTTCTCCTTCTCCTTCTTCTACTTCTTCTGATTCACCCTCCAGACTTCACCTTCTCCTTCTCCTTCTTCTACTTCTTCCGATTCACCCTCCTGACTTCACCTTCTCCTTCTACTTCTTCTGCTTCTTCTGCTTCACCCTCCTGACTTCACCTTCTCCTTCTCCTTCTTCTACTTCTTCTGATTCACCCTCCAGACTTCACCTTCTCCTTCTCCTTCTTCTGCTTCTTCTGCTTCACCCTCCAGACTTCACCTTCTCCTTCTCCTTCTTCTGCTTCTTCTGCTTCGCCCTCCAGACATCACCTTCTCCTTCTCCTTCTTCTGCTTCTTCTGCTTCACCCTCCAGACTTCACCTTCTCCTTCTCCTTCTTCTGCTTCTTCTGCTTCACTCTCCTGACTTCACCTTCTCCTTCACCTTCTTCTACTTCTTCTGATTCACCCTCCAGACTTCACCTTCTCCTTCTCCTTCTTCTGCTTCTTCTGCTTCACCCTCCAGACTTCACCTTCTCCTTCTCCTTCTTCTGCTTCTTCTGCTGCGCCCTCCAGACTTCACCTTCTCCTTCTCCTTCTTCTGCTTCTTCTGCTTCACCCTCCTGACTTCACCTTCTCCTTCTCCTTCTTCTACTTCTTCTGCTTCACCCCCCTGACTTCACCTGCTCCTTCTCCTTCTTCTGCTTCTTCTGATTCACCCTCCTAACTTTACCTTCTCCTTCTCCTTCTTCTGCTTCTTCTGATTCACCCTCCTGACTTCACCTTCTCCTTCTCCTTCTTCTGCTTCTTCTAATTCACCCTCCAGACTTCACCTTCTCCTTGTCCTTCTTCTGCTTCTTCTGATTCACCCTCCAGACTTCACCTTCTCCTTCTCCTTCTTCTGCTTCTTCTGATTGACCCTCCAGACCTCACCTTCTCCTTCTCCTTCTTCTACTTCTTCTGATTCACCCTCCAGACTTCATCTTCTCCTTCTCCTTCTTCTGCTTCTTCTGATTCACCCTCCAGACTTCACCTTCTCCTTCTCCTTCTTCTGCTTCTTCTGATTCACCCTCCAGACCTCACCTTCTCCTTCTCCTTCTTCTACTTCTTCTGATTCACCATCCTGACTTCACCTTCTCCTTCTCCTTCTTCTGCTTCTTCTGCTTCACCCTCCAGACTTCAACTTCTCCTGCTCCTTTTTCTGCTTCTTCTGCTTCACCCTCCAGACTTCACCTTCTCCTTCTCCTTCTTCTGCTTCTTCTGCTTCATCCTCCTGACTTCACCTTCTCCTTCTCCTTCTTCTACTTCTTCTGATTCACCCTCCAGACTTCACCTTCTCCTTCTCCTTCTTCTGCTTCTTCTGCTTCACCCTCCTGACTTCACCTTCTCCTTCTCCTTCTTCTACTTCTTCTGATTCACCCTCCAGACTTCACCTTCTCCATTTCCTTCTTCTGCTTCTTCTGATTCACCCTCCAGACTTCACCTTCTCCTTCTCCTTCGTCTACTTCTTCTGATTGACCCTCCAGACTACACCTTCTCCTTCTCCTTCTTCTACTTCTTCTGATTCACCCTCCTGACTTCACCTTCTCCTTCTCCTTCTTCTACTTCTTCTGCTTCACCCTCCAGACTTCACCTTCTCCTTCTCCTTCTTCCACTTCTTCTGATTCACCCTCCAGACTTCACCTTCTCCTTCTCCTTCTTCTGCTTCTTCTGCTTCACCCTCCAGACTTCACCTTCTCCTTCTCCATCTTCTGCTTCTTCTGCTTCACTCTCCTGACTTCACCTTCTCCTTCT
This sequence comes from Somniosus microcephalus, assembly GCF_052327205.1. Classification (NCBI taxonomy): domain Eukaryota; kingdom Metazoa; phylum Chordata; class Chondrichthyes; order Squaliformes; family Somniosidae; genus Somniosus; species Somniosus microcephalus. Next base: position 4,555,221 of record NW_028225179.1, read on the forward strand.
CCTTCTTCTACTTCTTCTGATTCACCCTCCAGACTTCACCTTCTCCTTCTCCTTCTTCTGCTTCACCCTCCAGACTTCAGCTTCTCCTTCTCCTTCTTCTGCTTCTTCTGCTGCGCCCTCCAGACTTCACCTTCTCCTTCTCCTTCTCCTGCTTCTTCTGCTTCACCGTCCTGACTTCACCTTCTCCTTCTCCTTCTTCTACTTCTTCTGCTTCACCCCCCTGACTTCACCTGCTCCTTCTCCTTCTTTTGCTTCTTCTGATTCACCCTCCTAACTACACCTTCTCCTTCTCCTTCTTCTGCTTCTTCTGATTCACCCTCCTGACTTCACCTTCTCCTTCTCCTTCTTCTGCTTCTTCTGATTCACCCTCCAGACTACAGCTTCTCCTTCTCCTTCTTCTGCTTCTTCTGATTCACCCTCCAGACTTCACCTTCTCCTTCTCCTTCTTCTGCTTCTTCTGATTCACCCTCCAGACTTCATCTTATCCTTCTCCTTCTTCTGCTTCTTCTGATTCACCCTCCAGACTTCACCTTCTCCTTCTCCTTCTTCTGCTTCTTCTGATTCACCCTCCAGACTTCACCTTCTCCTTCTCCTTCTTCTACTTCTTCTGATTCACCCTCCAGACTTCACCTTCTCCTTCTCCTTCTTATACTTCTTCAGATTCACCCTCCAGTCTTCAACTTCTCCTTCTCCTTCTTCTGTTTCTTCTGCTTCACCCTCCAGACTTCACCTTCTTCTTCTCTTTCTTCTGCTTCTGATTCACCCTCCAGACTTCACCTTCTCCTTCTCCTTCTTCTGATTCTTCTGATTCACCCTCCAGACTTCACCTTCTCCTTCTCCTTCTTCTGCTTCTTCTGATTCACCCTCCTGACTTCACCTTCTCCTTCTCCTTCTTCTACTTCTTCTGATTCACCCTCCTGACTTCAACTTCTCCTTCTCCTTCTTCTACTTCTTCTGCTTCACCCTCCAGACTTCACCTTCTCCTTCTCCTTCTTCTGCTTCTTCTGATTCACCCTCCTAACTTTACCTTCTCCTTCTCCTTCTTCTGCTTCTTCTGATTCACCCTCCTGACTTCACCTTCTCCTTCTCCTTCTTCTGCTTCTTCTAATTATCCCTCCAGACTTCACCTTCTCCTTGTCCTTCTTCTGCTTCTTCTGATTCACCCTCCAGACTTCACCTTCTCCTTCTCCTTCTTCTGCTTCTTCTGATTGACCCTCCAGACCTCACCTTCTCCTTCTCCTTCTTCTACTTCTTCTGATTCACCCTCCAGACTTCATCTTCTCCTTCTCCTTCTTCTGCTTCTTCTGATTCACCCTCCAGACTTCACCTTCTCCTTCTCCTTCTTCTGCTTCTTCTGATTCACCCTCCAGACTTCACCTTCTCCTTCTCCTTCTTCTACTTCTTCTGATTCACCATCCTGACTTCACCTTCTCCTTCTCCTTCTTCTGCTTCTTCTGCTTCACCCTCCAGACTTCAACTTCTCCTGCTCCTTTTTCTGCTTCTTCTGCTTCACCCTCCAGACTTCACCTTCTCCTTCTCCTTCTTCTGCTTCTTCTGCTTCACCCTCCTGACTTCACCTTCTCCTTCTCCTTCTTCTACTTCTTCTGATTCACCCTCCAGACTTCACCTTCTCCTTCTCCTTCTTCTGCTTCTTCTGCTTCACCCTCCTGACTTCACCTTCTCCTTCTCCTTCTTCTACTTCTTCTGATTCACCCTCCAGACTTCACCTTCTCCATTTCCTTCTTCTGCTTCTTCTGATTCACCCTCCAGACTTCACCTTCTCCTTCTCCTTCGTCTACTTCTTCTGATTGACCCTCCAAACTACACCTTCTCCTTCTCCTTCTTCTACTTCTTCTGATTCACCCTCCTGACTTCACCTTCTCCTTCTCCTTCTTCTACTTCTTCTGCTTCACCCTCCAGACTTCACCTTCTCCTTCTCCTTCTTCCACTTCTTCTGATTCACCCTCCAGACTTCACCTTCTCCTTCTCCTTCTTCTGCTTCTTCTGCTTCACCCTCCAGACTTCACCTTCTCCTTCTCCATCTTCTGCTTCTTCTGCTTCACTCTCCTGACTTCACCTTCTCCTTCTCCTTCTTCTACTTCTTCTGATTCACCCTCCAGACTTCACCTTCTCCTTCTCCTTCTTCTGCTTCTTCTGCTTCACCCTCCAGACTTCAGCTTCTCCTTCTCCTTCTTCTGCTTCTTCTGCTGCGCCCTCCAGAATTCACCTTCTCCTTCTCCTTCTTCTGCTTCTTCTGCTTCACCGTCCTGACTTCACCTTCTCCTTCTCCTTCTTCTACTTCTTCTGCTTCACCCCCCTGACTTCACCTTCTCCTTCTCCATCTTCTGCTTCTTCTGCTTCACTCTCCTAACTTCACCTTCTCCTTCTCCTTCTTCTACTTCTTCTGATTCACCCTCCAGACTTCACCTTCTCCTTCTCCTTCTTCTGCTTCTTCTGCTTCACCCTCCAGACTTCAGCTTCTCCTTCTCCTTCTTCTACTTCTTCTGCTTCACCCTCCAGACTACACCTTCTCCTTCTCCTTCTTCTACTTCTTCTGATTCACCCTCCAGACTTCACCTTCTCCTTCTCCTTCTTCTGCTTCTTCTGATTCACCCTTCAGACTTCACCTTCTCCTTCTCCTTATTCTGCTTCTTCTGATTCACCCTCCAGACTTCACCTTCTCCTTCTCCTTCTTCTGCTTCTTCTGATTCACCCTCCAGACTTCACCTTCTCCTTCTCCTTCTTCTGCTTCTTCTGATTCACCCTCCAGACTTCACCTTCTCCTTCTCCTTCTTCTACTTCTTCTGATTCACCCTCCAGACTTCACCTTCTCCTTCTCCTTCTTCTGCTTCTTCTGATTCACCCTCCTGACTTCACCTTCTCCTTCTCCTTCTTCTAAATCTTCTGATTCACCCTCCTGACTTCACCTTCTCCTTCTCCTTCTTCTACTTCTTCTGCTTCACCCTCCAGGCTTCACCTTCTCCTTCTCCTTCTTCTACTTCTTCTGATTCACCCTCCAGACTTCACCTTCTCCTTCTCCTTCTTCTACTTCTTCTGATTCACCCTCCAGACTTCACCTTCTCCTTCTCCTTCTTCTGCTTCTTCTGCTTCACCCTCCAGACTTCACCTTCTCCTTCTCCTTCTTCTGCTTCTTCTGATTCGCCCTCCAGACATCACCTTCTCCTTCTCCTTCTTCTGCTTCTTCTGCTTCACCCTCCAGACTTCACCTTCTCCTTCTCCTTCTTCTGCTTCTTCTGCTTCACTCTCCTGACTTCACCTTCTCCTTCTCCTTCTTCTACTTCTTCTGATTCACCCTCCAGACTTCACCTTCTCCTTCTCCTTCTTCTGCTTCTTCTGCTTCACCCTCCAGACTTCACCTTCTCCTTCTCCTTCTTCTGCTTCTTCTGCTGTGCCCTCCAGACTTCACCTTCTCCTTCTCCTTCTTCTGCTTCTTCTGCTTCACCCTCCTGACTTCACCTTCTCCTTCTCCTTCTTCTACTTCTTCTGTTTCACCCCCCTGACTTCACCTTCTCCTTCTCCTTCTTCTGCTTCTTCTGATTCACCCTCCTAACTTTACCTTCTCCTTCTCCTTCTTCTGCTTCTTCTGATTCACCCTCCTGACTTCACCTTCTCCTTCTCCTTCTTCTGCTTCTTCTAATTCACCCTCCAGACTTCACCTTCTCCTTCTCCTTCTTCTGCTTCTTCTGATTCACCCTCCAGACTTCACCTTCTCCTTCTCCTTCTTCTGCTTCTTCTGATTGACCCTCCAGACCTCACCTTCTCCTTCTCCTTCTTCTACTTCTTCTGATTCACCCTCCAGACTTCATCTTCTCCTTCTCCTTCTTCTGCTTCTTCTGATTCACCCTCCAGACTTCACCTTCTCCTTCTCCTTCTTCTGCTTCTTCTGATTCACCCTCCAGACTTCACCTTCTCCTTCTCCTTCTTCTACTTCTTCTGATTCACCCTCCTGACTTTACCTTCTCCTTCTCCTTCTTCTGCTTCTTCTGCTTCACCCTCCAGACTTCACCTTCTCCTGCTCCTTCTTCTGCTTCTTCTGCTTCACCCTCCAGACTTCACCTTCTCCTTCTCCTTCTTCTGCTTCTTCTGCTTCACCCTCCTGACTTCACCTTCTCCTTCTCCTTCTTCTACTTCTTCTGATACACCCTCCAGACTTCACCTTCTCCTTCTCCTTCTTCTGCTTCTTCTGCTTCACCCTCCAGACTTCACCTTCTCCTTCTCCTTCTTCTGCTTCTTCTGCTTCGCCCTCCAGAGTTCACCTTCTCCTTCTCCATCTTCTGCTTCTTCTGCTTCACTCTCCTGACTTCACCTTCTCCTTCTCCTTCTTCTACTTCTTCTGATTCACCCTCCAGACTTCACCTTCTCCTTCTCCTTCTTCTGCTTCTTCTGCTTCACCCTCCAGACTTCAGCTTCTCCTTCTCCTTCTTCTGCTTCTTCTGCTGCGCCCTCCAGACTTCACCTTCTCCTTCTCCGTCTTCTGCTTCTTCTGCTTCACCGTCCTGACTTCACCTTCTCCTCTCCTTCTTCTACTTCTTCTGCTTCACCCCCCTGACTTCACCTGCTCCTTCTCCTTCTTCTGCTTCTTCTCATTCACCCTCCTAACTTCACCTTCTCCTTCTCCTTCTTCTGCTTCTTCTGATTCACCCTCCTGACTTCACCTTCTCCTTCTCCTTCTTCTGCTTCTTCTGATTCACCCTCCAGACTTCTCCTTCTCCTTCTCCTTCTTCTGCTTCTTCTGTTTCACCCTCCAGACTTCACCTTCTCCTTCTCCTTCTTCTGCTTCTTCTGATTCATCCTCCAGACTTCACCTTCTTCTTCTCCTTCTTCTGCTTCTTCTGATTCACCCTCCAAACTTCACCTACTCCTTCTCCTTCTTCTACTTCTTCTGATTCACCCTCCAGTCTTCACCTTCTCCTTCTCCTTCAGATTCACCCTCCAGTCTTCACCTTCTCCTTCTCCTTCTTCTGTTTCTTCTGCTTCACCCTCCAGACTTCACCTTCTCCTTCTCTTTCTTCTGCTTCTTCTGATTCACCCTCCAGACTTCACCTTCTCCTTCTCCTTCTTCTGATTCTTCTGATTCACCCTCCAGACTTCACCTTCTCCTTCTCCTTCTTCTGCTTCTTCTGATTCACCCTCCTGACTTCACCTTCTCCTTCTCCTTCTTCTACTTCTTCTGATTCACCCTCCTGACTTCACCTTCTCCTTCTCCTTCTTCTACTTCTTCTGCTTCACCCTCCAGACTTCACCTTCTCCTTCTCCTTCTTCTACTTCTTCTGATTCACCCTCCAGACTTCACCTTCTCCTTCTCCTTCTTTTGCTTCTTCTGCTTCACACTCCAGACTTCACCTTCTCCTTCTCCTTCTTCTGCTTCTTCTGATTCACACTCCTTACTTCACCTTCTCCTTCTCCTTCTTCTGCTTCTTCTGATTCACCCTCCTGACTTCACCTTCTCCTTCTCCTTATTCTGCTTCTTCTGTTTCACCCTCCAGACTTCACCTTCTCCTTCTCCTTCTTCTGCTTCTTCTGATTCACCCTCCAGACTTGACCTTCTCCTTCTCCTTCTTCTGCTTCTTCTGATTCACCCTCCAGACTTCACCTTCTCCTTCTCCTTCTTCTACTTCTTCTGATTCACCCTCCAGACTTCACCTTCTCCTTCTCCTTCTTCTGCTTCTTCTGATTCACCCTCCAGACTTCACCTTCTCCTTCTCCTTCGTCGACTTCTTCTGATTCACCCTCCAGACTACACCTTCTCCTTCTCCTTCTTCTACTTCTTCTGATTCACCCTCCAGACTTCACCTTCTCCTTCTCCTTCTTCTGTTTCTTCTGATTCACCCTCCAGACTTCACCTTCTCCTTCTCCTTCTTCTACTTCTTCTGATTCACCCTCCAGACTTCACCTTCTCCTTCTCCTACTTCTTCTGATTCACCCTCCAGACTTCACCTTCTCCTTCTCCTTCTTCTAATTCTTCTGCTTCTCCCTCCAGACTTCACCTTCTCCTTCTCCTTCTTCTGCTTCTTCTGATTCACCCTCCAGACTTCACCTTCTCATTCTCCTTCTTCTACTTCTTCTGATTCACCCTCCAGACTTCACCTTCTCCTTCTCCTTCTTCTACTTCTTCTGATTCACCCTCCAGACTTCACCTTCTCCTTCTCCTTCTTCTACTTCTTCCGATTCACCCTCCTGACTTCACCTTCTCCTTCTACTTCTTCTGCTTCTTCTGCTTCACCCTCCTGACTTCACCTTCTCCTTCTCCTTCTTCTACTTCTTCTGATTCACCCTCCAGACTTCACCTTCTCCTTCTCCTTCTTCTGCTTCTTCTGCTTCACCCTCCAGACTTCACCTTCTCCTTCTCCTTCTTCTGCTTCTTCTGCTTCGCCCTCCAGACATCACCTTCTCCTTCTCCTTCTTCTGCTTCTTCTGCTTCACCCTCCAGACTTCACCTTCTCCTTCTCCTTCTTCTGCTTCTTCTGCTTCACTCTCCTGACTTCACCTTCTCCTTCACCTTCTTCTACTTCTTCTGATTCACCCTCCAGACTTCACCTTCTCCTTCTCCTTCTTCTGCTTCTTCTGCTTCACCCTCCAGACTTCACCTTCTCCTTCTCCTTCTTCTGCTTCTTCTGCTGCGCCCTCCAGACTTCACCTTCTCCTTCTCCTTCTTCTGCTTCTTCTGCTTCACCCTCCTGACTTCACCTTCTCCTTCTCCTTCTTCTACTTCTTCTGCTTCACCCCCCTGACTTCACCTGCTCCTTCTCCTTCTTCTGCTTCTTCTGATTCACCCTCCTAACTTTACCTTCTCCTTCTCCTTCTTCTGCTTCTTCTGATTCACCCTCCTGACTTCACCTTCTCCTTCTCCTTCTTCTGCTTCTTCTAATTCACCCTCCAGACTTCACCTTCTCCTTGTCCTTCTTCTGCTTCTTCTGATTCACCCTCCAGACTTCACCTTCTCCTTCTCCTTCTTCTGCTTCTTCTGATTGACCCTCCAGACCTCACCTTCTCCTTCTCCTTCTTCTACTTCTTCTGATTCACCCTCCAGACTTCATCTTCTCCTTCTCCTTCTTCTGCTTCTTCTGATTCACCCTCCAGACTTCACCTTCTCCTTCTCCTTCTTCTGCTTCTTCTGATTCACCCTCCAGACTTCACCTTCTCCTTCTCCTTCTTCTACTTCTTCTGATTCACCATCCTGACTTCACCTTCTCCTTCTCCTTCTTCTGCTTCTTCTGCTTCACCCTCCAGACTTCAACTTCTCCTGCTCCTTTTTCTGCTTCTTCTGCTTCACCCTCCAGACTTCACCTTCTCCTTCTCCTTCTTCTGCTTCTTCTGCTTCATCCTCCTGACTTCACCTTCTCCTTCTCCTTCTTCTACTTCTTCTGATTCACCCTCCAGACTTCACCTTCTCCTTCTCCTTCTTCTGCTTCTTCTGCTTCACCCTCCTGACTTCACCTTCTCCTTCTCCTTCTTCCACTTCTTCTGATTCACCCTCCAGACTTCACCTTCTCCTTCTCCTTCTTCTGCTTCTTCTGCTTCACCCTCCAGACTTCACCTTCTCCTTCTCCATCTTCTGCTTCTTCTGCTTCACTCTCCTGACTTCACCTTCTCCTTCTCCTTCTTCTACTTCTTCTGATTCACCCTCCAGACTTCACCTTCTCCTTCTCCTTCTTCTGCTTCACCCTCCAGACTTCAGCTTCTCCTTCTCCTTCTTCTGCTTCTTCTGCTGCGCCCTCCAGACTTCACCTTCTCCTTCTCCTTCTCCTGCTTCTTCTGCTTCACCGTCCTGACTTCACCTTCTCCTTCTCCTTCTTCTACTTCTTCTGCTTCACCCCCCTGACTTCACCTGCTCCTTCTCCTTCTTCTGCTTCTTCTGATTCACCCTCCTAACTACACCTTCTCCTTCTCCTTCTTCTGCTTCTTCTGATTCACCCTCCTGACTTCACCTTCTCCTTCTCCTTCTTCTGCTTCTTCTGATTCACCCTCCAGACTTCACCTTCTCCTTCTCCTTCTTCTGCTTCTTCTGATTCACCCTCCAGACTTCACCTTCTCCTTCTCCTTCTTCTGCTTCTTCTGCTTCACCCTCCAGACTTCAGCTTCTCCTTCTCCTTCTTCTGCTTCTTCTGCTGCGCCCTCCAGACTTCACCTTCTCCTTCTCCGTCTTCTGCTTCTTCTGCTTCACCGTCCTGACTTCACCTTCTCCTCTCCTTCTTCTACTTCTTCTGCTTCACCCCCCTGACTTCACCTGCTCCTTCTCCTTCTTCTGCTTCTTCTCATTCACCCTCCTAACTTCACCTTCTCCTTCTCCTTCTTCTGCTTCTTCTGATTCACCCTCCTGACTTCACCTTCTCCTTCTCCTTCTTCTGCTTCTTCTGATTCACCCTCCAGACTTCTCCTTCTCCTTCTCCTTCTTCTGCTTCTTCTGTTTCACCCTCCAGACTTCACCTTCTCCTTCTCCTTCTTCTGCTTCTTCTGATTCATCCTCCAGACTTCACCTTCTTCTTCTCCTTCTTCTGCTTCTTCTGATTCACCCTCCAAACTTCACCTACTCCTTCTCCTTCTTCTACTTCTTCTGATTCACCCTCCAGTCTTCACCTTCTCCTTCTCCTTCAGATTCACCCTCCAGTCTTCACCTTCTCCTTCTCCTTCTTCTGTTTCTTCTGCTTCACCCTCCAGACTTCACCTTCTCCTTCTCTTTCTTCTGCTTCTTCTGATTCACCCTCCAGACTTCACCTTCTCCTTCTCCTTCTTCTGATTCTTCTGATTCACCCTCCAGACTTCACCTTCTCCTTCTCCTTCTTCTGCTTCTTCTGATTCACCCTCCTGACTTCACCTTCTCCTTCTCCTTCTTCTACTTCTTCTGATTCACCCTCCTGACTTCACCTTCTCCTTCTCCTTCTTCTACTTCTTCTGCTTCACCCTCCAGACTTCACCTTCTCCTTCTCCTTCTTCTACTTCTTCTGATTCACCCTCCAGACTTCACCTTCTCCTTCTCCTTCTTTTGCTTCTTCTGCTTCACACTCCAGACTTCACCTTCTCCTTCTCCTTCTTCTGCTTCTTCTGATTCACACTCCTTACTTCACCTTCTCCTTCTCCTTCTTCTGCTTCTTCTGATTCACCCTCCTGACTTCACCTTCTCCTTCTCCTTATTCTGCTTCTTCTGTTTCACCCTCCAGACTTCACCTTCTCCTTCTCCTTCTTCTGCTTCTTCTGATTCACCCTCCAGACTTGACCTTCTCCTTCTCCTTCTTCTGCTTCTTCTGATTCACCCTCCAGACTTCACCTTCTCCTTCTCCTTCTTCTACTTCTTCTGATTCACCCTCCAGACTTCACCTTCTCCTTCTCCTTCTTCTGCTTCTTCTGATTCACCCTCCAGACTTCACCTTCTCCTTCTCCTTCGTCGACTTCTTCTGATTCACCCTCCAGACTACACCTTCTCCTTCTCCTTCTTCTACTTCTTCTGATTCACCCTCCAGACTTCACCTTCTCCTTCTCCTTCTTCTGTTTCTTCTGATTCACCCTCCAGACTTCACCTTCTCCTTCTCCTTCTTCTACTTCTTCTGATTCACCCTCCAGACTTCACCTTCTCCTTCTCCTTCTTCTACTTCTTCTGATTCACCCTCCAGACTTCACCTTCTCCTTCTCCTTCTTCTAATTCTTCTGCTTCTCCCTCCAGACTTCACCTTCTCCTTCTCCTTCTTCTGCTTCTTCTGATTCACCCTCCAGACTTCACCTTCTCATTCTCCTTCTTCTACTTCTTCTGATTCACCCTCCAGACTTCACCTTCTCCTTCTCCTTCTTCTACTTCTTCTGATTCACCCTCCAGACTTCACCTTCTCCTTCTCCTTCTTCTACTTCTTCCGATTCACCCTCCTGACTTCACCTTCTCCTTCTACTTCTTCTGCTTCTTCTGCTTCACCCTCCTGACTTCACCTTCTCCTTCTCCTTCTTCTACTTCTTCTGATTCACCCTCCAGACTTCACCTTCTCCTTCTCCTTCTTCTGCTTCTTCTGCTTCACCCTCCAGACTTCACCTTCTCCTTCTCCTTCTTCTGCTTCTTCTGCTTCGCCCTCCAGACATCACCTTCTCCTTCTCCTTCTTCTGCTTCTTCTGCTTCACCCTCCAGACTTCACCTTCTCCTTCTCCTTCTTCTGCTTCTTCTGCTTCACTCTCCTGACTTCACCTTCTCCTTCACCTTCTACTACTTCTTCTGATTCACCCTCCAGACTTCACCTTCTCCTTCTCCTTCTTCTGCTTCTTCTGCTTCACCCTCCAGACTTCACCTTCTCCTTCTCCTTCTTCTGCTTCTTCTGCTGCGCCCTCCAGACTTCACCTTCTCCTTCTCCTTCTTCTGCTTCTTCTGCTTCACCCTCCTGACTTCACCTTCTCCTTCTCCTTCTTCTACTTCTTCTGCTTCACCCCCCTGACTTCACCTGCTCCTTCTCCTTCTTCTGCTTCTTCTGATTCACCCTCCTAACTTTACCTTCTCCTTCTCCTTCTTCTGCTTCTTCTGATTCACCCTCCTGACTTCACCTTCTCCTTCTCCTTCTTCTGCTTCTTCTAATTCACCCTCCAGACTTCACCTTCTCCTTGTCCTTCTTCTGCTTCTTCTGATTCACCCTCCAGACTTCACCTTCTCCTTCTCCTTCTTCTGCTTCTTCTGATTGACCCTCCAGACCTCACCTTCTCCTTCTCCTTCTTCTACTTCTTCTGATTCACCCTCCAGACTTCATCTTCTCCTTCTCCTTCTTCTGCTTCTTCTGATTCACCCTCCAGACTTCACCTTCTCCTTCTCCTTCTTCTGCTTCTTCTGATTCACCCTCCAGACTTCACCTTCTCCTTCTCCTTCTTCTACTTCTTCTGATTCACCATCCTGACTTCACCTTCTCCTTCTCCTTCTTCTGCTTCTTCTGCTTCACCCTCCAGACTTCAACTTCTCCTGCTCCTTTTTCTGCTTCTTCTGCTTCACCCTCCAGACTTCACCTTCTCCTTCTCCTTCTTCTGCTTCTTCTGCTTCATCCTCCTGACTTCACCTTCTCCTTCTCCTTCTTCTACTTCTTCTGATTCACCCTCCAGACTTCACCTTCTCCTTCTCCTTCTTCTGCTTCTTCTGCTTCACCCTCCTGACTTCACCTTCTCCTTCTCCTTCTTCCACTTCTTCTGATTCACCCTCCAGACTTCACCTTCTCCTTCTCCTTCTTCTGCTTCTTCTGCTTCACCCTCCAGACTTCACCTTCTCCTTCTCCATCTTCTGCTTCTTCTGCTTCACTCTCCTGACTTCACCTTCTCCTTCTCCTTCTTCTACTTCTTCTGATTCACCCTCCAGACTTCACCTTCTCCTTCTCCTTCTTCTGCTTCACCCTCCAGACTTCAGCTTCTCCTTCTCCTTCTTCTGCTTCTTCTGCTGCGCCCTCCAGACTTCACCTTCTCCTTCTCCTTCTCCTGCTTCTTCTGCTTCACCGTCCTGACTTCACCTTCTCCTTCTCCTTCTTCTACTTCTTCTGCTTCACCCCCCTGACTTCACCTGCTCCTTCTCCTTCTTCTGCTTCTTCTGATTCACCCTCCTAACTACACCTTCTCCTTCTCCTTCTTCTGCTTCTTCTGATTCACCCTCCTGACTTCACCTTCTCCTTCTCCTTCTTCTGCTTCTTCTGATTCACCCTCCAGACTTCACCTTCTCCTTCTCCTTCTTCTGCTTCTTCTGATTCACCCTCCAGACTTCACCTTCTCCTTCTCCTTCTTCTGCTTCTTCTGATTCACCCTCCAGACTTCATCTTATCCTTCTCCTTCTTCTGCTTCTTCTGATTCACCCTCCAGACTTCACCTTCTCCTTCTCCTTCTTCTGCTTCTTCTGATTCACCCTCCAGACTTCACCTTCTCCTTCTCCTTCTTCTACTTCATCTGATTCACCCTCCAGACTTCACCTTCTCCTTCTCCTTCTTATACTTCTTCAGATTCACCCTCCAGTCTTCAACTTCTCCTTCTCCTTCTTCTGTTTCTTCTGCTTCACCCTCCAGACTTCACCTTCTTCTTCTCTTTCTTCTGCTTCTGATTCACCCTCCAGACTTCACCTTCTCCTTCTCCTTCTTCTGATTCTTCTGATTCACCCTCCAGACTTCACCTTCTCCTTCTCCTTCTTCTGCTTCTTTTGATTCACCCTCCTGACTTCACCTTCTCCTTCTCCTTCTTCTACTTCTTCTGATTCACCCTCCTGACTTCACCTTCTCCTTCTCCTTCTTCTACTTCTTCTGCTTCACCCTCCAGACTTCACCTTCTCCTTCTCCTTCTTCTGCTTCTTCTGATTCACCCTCCTAACTTTACCTTCTCCTTCTCCTTCTTCTGCTTCTTCTGATTCACCCTCCTGACTTCACCTTCTCCTTCTCCTTCTTCTGCTTCTTCTAATTCACCCTCCAGACTTCACCTTCTCCTTGTCCTTCTTCTGCTTCTTCTGATTCACCCTCCAGACTTCACCTTCTCCTTCTCCTTCTTCTGCTTCTTCTGATTGACCCTCCAGACCTCACCTTCTCCTTCTCCTTCTTCTACTTCTTCTGATTCACCCTCCAGACTTCATCTTCTCCTTCTCCTTCTTCTGCTTCTTCTGATTCACCCTCCAGACTTCACCTTCTCCTTCTCCTTCTTCTGCTTCTTCTGATTCACCCTCCAGACTTCACCTTCTCCTTCTCCTTCTTCTACTTCTTCTGATTCACCATCCTGACTTCACCTTCTCCTTCTCCTTCTTCTGCTTCTTCTGCTTCACCCTCCAGACTTCAACTTCTCCTGCTCCTTTTTCTGCTTCTTCTGCTTCACCCTCCAGACTTCACCTTCTCCTTCTCCTTCTTCTGCTTCTTCTGCTTCACCCTCCTGACTTCACCTTCTCCTTCTCCTTCTTCTACTTCTTCTGATTCACCCTCCAGACTTCACCTTCTCCTTCTCCTTCTTCTGCTTCTTCTGCTTCACCCTCCTGACTTCACCTTCTCCTTCTCCTTCTTCTACTTCTTCTGATTCACCCTCCAGACTTCACCTTCTCCATTTCCTTCTTCTGCTTCTTCTGATTCACCCTCCAGACTTCACCTTCTCCTTCTCCTTCGCCTACTTCTTCTGATTGACCCTCCAGACTACACCTTCTCCTTCTCCTTCTTCTACTTCTTCTGATTCACCCTCCTGACTTCACCTTCTCCTTCTCCTTCTTCTACTTCTTCTGCTTCACCCTCCAGACTTCACCTTCTCCTTCTCCTTCTTCCACTTCTTCTGATTCACCCTCCAGACTTCACCTTCTCCTTCTCCTTCTTCTGCTTCTTCTGCTTCACCCTCCAGACTTCACCTTCTCCTTCTCCATCTTCTGCTTCTTCTGCTTCACTCTCCTGACTTCACCTTCTCCTTCTCCTTCTTCTACTTCTTCTGATTCACCCTCCAGACTTCACCTTCTCCTTCTCCTTCTTCTGCTTCTTCTGCTTCACCCTCCAGACTTCAGCTTCTCCTTCTCCTTCTTCTGCTTCTTCTGCTGCGCCCTCCAGAATTCACCTTCTCCTTCTCCTTCTTCTGCTTCTTCTGCTTCACCGTCCTGACTTCACCATCTCCTTCTCCTTCTTCTACTTCTTCTGCTTCACCCCCCTGACTTCACCTGCTCCTTCTCCTTCTTCTGCTTCTTCTGATTCACCCTCCTAACTACACCTTCTCCTTCTCCTTCTTCTGCTTCTTCTGATTCACCCTCCTGACTTCACCTTCTCCTTCTCCTTCTTCTGCTTCATCTGATTCACCCTCCAGACTTCACCTTCTCCTTCTCCTTCTTCTGCTTCTTCTGATTCACCCTCCAGACTTCACCTTCTCCTTCTCCTTCTTCTGCTTCTTCTGATTCACCCTCCAGACTTCATCTTATCCTTCTCCTTCTTCTGCTTCTTCTGATTCACCCTCCAGACTTCACCTTCTCCTTCTCCTTCTTCTGCTTCTTCTGATTCACCCTCCAGACTTCACCTTCTCCTTCTCCTTCTTCTACTTCTTCTGATTCACCCTCCAGACTTCACCTTCTCCTTCTCCTTCTTATACTTCTTCAGATTCACCCTCCAGTCTTCAACTTCTCCTTCTCCTTCTTCTGTTTCTTCTGCTTCACCCTCCAGACTTCACCTTCTTCTTCTCTTTCTTCTGCTTCTGATTCACCCTCCAGACTTCACCTTCTCCTTCTCCTTCTTCTGATTCTTCTGATTCACCCTCCAGACTTCACCTTCTCCTTCTCCTTCTTCTGCTTCTTCTGATTCACCCTCCTGACTTCACCTTCTCCTTCTCCTTCTTCTACTTCTTCTGATTCACCCTCCTGACTTCACCTTCTCCTTCTCCTTCTTCTACTTCTTCTGCTTCACCCTCCAGACTTCACCTTCTCCTTCTCCTTCTTCTACTTCTTCTGATTCACCCTCCAGACTTCACCTTCTCCTTCTCCTTCTTCTACTTCTTCTGATTCACCCTCCAGACTTCACCTTCTCCTTCTCCTTCTTCTACTTCTTCTGCTTCTCCCTCCAGACTTCACCTTCTCCTTCTCCTTCTTCTGCTTCTTCAGATTCACCCTCCAGACTTCACCTTCTCATTCTCCTTCTTCTACTTCTTCTGATTCACCCTCCAGACTTCACCTTCTCCTTCTCCTTCTTCTACTTCTTCTGATTCACCCTCCAGACTTCACCTTCTCCTTCTCCTTCTTCTACTTCTTCCGATTCACCCTCCTGACTTCACCTTCTCCTTCTCCTTCTTCTGCTTCTTCTGCTTCACCCTCCTGACTTCACCTTCTCCTTCTCCTTCTTCTACTTCTTCTGATTCACCCTCCAGACTTCACCTTCTCCTTCTCCTTCTTCTGCTTCTTCTGCTTCATCCTCCAGACTTCACCTTCTCCTTCTCCTTCTTCTGCTTCTTCTGCTTCGCCCTCCAGACATCACCTTCTCCTTCTCCTTCTTCTGCTTCTTCTGCTTCACCCTCCAGACTTCACCTTCTCCTTCTCCTTCTTCTGCTTCTTCTCTTCACTCTCCTGACTTCACCTTCTCCTTCACCTTCTTCTACTTCTTCTGATTCACCCTCCAGACTTCACCTTCTCCTTCTCCTTCTTCTGCTTCTTCTGCTTCACCCTCCAGACTTCACCTTCTCCTTCTCCTTCTTCTGCTTCTTCTGCTGCGCCCTCCAGACTTCACCTTCTCCTTCTCCTTCTTCTGCTTCTTCTGCTTCACCCTCCTGACTTCACCTTCTCCTTCTCCTTCTTCTACTTCTTCTGCTTCACCCCCCTGACTTCACCTGCTCCTTCTCCTTCTTCTGCTTCTTCTGATTCACCCTCCTAACTTTACTTTCTCCTTCTCCTTCTTCTGCTTCTTCTGATTCACCCTCCTGACTTCACGTTCTCCTTCTCCTTCTTCTGCTTCTTCTAATTCACCCTCCAGACTTCACCTTCTCCTTGTCCTTCTTCTGCTTCTTCTGATTCACCCTCCAGACTTCACCTTCTCCTTCTCCTTCTTCTGCTTCTTCTGATTGACCCTCCAGACCTCACCTTCTCCTTCTCCTTCTTCTACTTCTTCTGATTCACCCTCCAGACTTCATCTTCTCCTTCTCCTTCTTCTGCTTCTTCTGATTCACCCTCCAGACTTCACCTTCTCCTTCTCCTTCTTCTGCTTCTTCTGATTCACCCTCCAGACTTCACCTTCTCCTTCTCCTTCTGCTACTTCTTCTGATTCACCATCCTGACTTCACCTTCTCCTTCTCCTTCTTCTGCTTCTTCTGCCTCACCCTCCAGACTTCAACTTCTCCTGCTCCTTTTTCTGCTTCTTCTGCTTCACCCTCCAGACTTCACCTTCTCCTTCTCCTTCTTCTGCTTCTTCTGCTTCACCCTCCTGACTTCACCTTCTCCTTCTCCTTCTTCTACTTCTTCTGATTCACCCTCCAGACTTCACCTTCTCCTTCTCCTTCTTCTGCTTCTTCTGCTTCACCCTCCAGACTTCAGCTTCTCCTTCTCCTTCTTCTGCTTCTTCTGCTGCGCCCTCCAGACTTCACCTTCTCCTTCTCCTTCTTCTGCTTCTTCTGCTTCACCGTCCTGACTTCACCTTCTCCTTCTCCTTCTTCTACTTCTTCTGCTTCACCCCCCTGACTTCACCTGCTCCTTCTCCTTCTTCTGCTTCTTCTGATTCACCCTCCTAACTACACCTTCTCCTTCTCCTTCTTCTGCTTCTTCTGATTCACCCTCCTGACTTCACCTTCTCCTTCTCCTTCTTCTGCTTCTTCTGATTCACCCTCCAGACTTCACCTTCTCCTTCTCCTTCTTCTGCTTCTTCTGATTCACCCTCCAGACTTCACCTTCTCCTTCTTCTTTTTCTGCTTCTTCTGATTCACCCTCCAGACTTCATCTTCTCCTTCTCCTTCTTCTGCTTCTTCTGATTCACCCTCCAGACTTCACCTTCTCCTTCTTCTGCTTCTTCTGATTCACCCTCCAGACTTCACCTTCTCCTTCTCCTTCTTCTACTTCTTCTGATTCACCCTCCAGACTTCACCTTCTCCTTCTCCTTCTTATACTTCTTCAGATTCACGCTACAGTCTTCACCTTCTCCTTCTCCTTCTTCTGTTTCTTCTGCTTCACCCTCCAGACTTCACCTTCTTCTTCTCTTTCTTCTGCTTCTTCTGATTCACCCTCCAGACTTCACCTTCTCCTTCTCCTTCTTCTGATTCTTCTGATTCACCCTCCAGACTTCACCTTCTCCTTCTCCTTCTTCTGCTTCTTCTGATTCACCCTCCTGACTTCACCTTCTCCTTCTCCTTCTTCTACTTCTTCTGATTCACCATCCTGACTTCATCTTCTCCTTCTCCTTCTTCTACTTCTTCTGCTTCACCCTCCAGACTTCACCTTCTCCTTCTCCTTCTTCTACTTCTTCTGATTCACCCTCCAGACTTCACCTTCTCCTTCTCCTTCTTCTGCTTCTTCTGATTCACCCTCCAGACTTCACCTTCTCCTTCTCCTTATTCTGCTTCTTCTGATTCACCCTCCAGACTTCACCTTCTCCTTCTCCTTCTTCTGCTTCTTCTGATTCACCCTCCAGACTTCACCTTCTCCTTCTCCTTCTTCTGCTTCTTCTGATTCACCCTCCAGACTTCACCTTCTCCTTCTCCTTCTTCTGCTTCTTCTGATTCACCCTCCAGACTTCACCTTCTCCTTCTCCTTCTTCTACTCCTTCTGATTCACCCTCCAGACTTCACCTTCTCCTTCACCTTCTTCTGCTTCTTCTGATTCACCCTCCAGACTTCACCTTCTCCTTCTCCTTATTCTGCTTCTTCTGATTCACCCTCCAGACTTCACCTTCTCCTTCTCCTTCTTCTGCTTCTTCTGATTCACCCTGCAGACTTCACCTTCTCCTTCTCATTCTTCTGCTTCTTCTGATTCACCCTCCAGACTTCACCTTCTCCTTCTCCTTCTTCTGCTTCTTCTGATTCACCCTCCAGACTTCACCTTCTCCTTCTCCTTCTTCTACTTCTTCTGATTCACCCTCCAGACTTCACCTTCTCCTTCTCCTTCTTCTGCTTCTTCTGATTCACCCTCCAGACTTCACCTTCTCCTTCTCCTTCTTCTTCTTCATCTGCTTCACCCTCCAGACTACACCTTCTCCTTCTCCTTCTTCTACATCTTCTGATTCACCCTCCAGACTTCACCTTCTCCTTCTCCTTATTCTGCTTCTTCTGATTCACCGTCCAGACTTCACCTTCTCCTTCTCCTTCTTCTGCTTCTTCTGATTCACCCTCCAGACTTCACCTTCTCCTTCTCCTTATTCTGCTTCTTCTGATTCACCCTCCAGACTTCACCTTCTCCTTCTCCTTCTTCTGCTTCTTCTGATTCACCCTCCAGACTTCACCTTCTCCTTCTCCTTCTTCTGCTTCTTCTGATTCACCCTCCAGACTTCACCTTCTCCTTCTCCTTCTTCTACTTCTTCTGATTCACCCTCCAGGCTTCACCTTCTCCTTCTCCTTCTTCTGCTTCTTCTGATTCACCCTCCTGACTTCACCTTCTCCTTCTCCTTCTTCTACATCTTCTGATTCACCCTCCTGACTTCACCTTCTCCTTCTCCTTCTTCTAATTCTTCTGCTTCACCCTCCAGACTTCACCTTCTCCTTCTCCTTCTTCTACTTCTTCTGATTCACCCTCCAGACTTCACCTTCTCCTTCTCCTTCTTCTACTTCTTCTGATTCACCCTCCAGACTTCACCTTCTCCTTCTCCTTCTTCTACTTCTTCTGATTCACCCTCCAGACTTCACCTTCTCCTTCTCCTTCTTCTGCTTCTTCTGTTTCACCCTCCAGACTTCACCTTCTCCTTCTCCTTATTCTGCTTCTTCTGAATCACCCTCCAGACTTCTCCTTCTCCTTCTTCTGCTTCTTCTGATTCACCCTCCAGACTTCACCTTCTCCTTCTCCTTCTTCTGCTTCTTCTGATTCACCCTCCAGACTTCACCTTCTCCTTCTCCTTCTTCTACTTCTTCTGATTCACCCGCCAGACTTCACCTTCTCCTTCTCCTACGTCTACTTCTTCTGATTCACCCTCCAGACTTCACCTTCTCCTTCTCCTTCTTCTGCTTCTTCTGATTCACCCTCCAGACTTCACCTTCTCCTTCTCCTTCTTCTACTTCTTCTGATTCACCCTCCAGACTTCACCTTCTCCTTCTCTTTCTTCTGCTTCTTCTGATTCACCCTCCAGACTTCACCTTCTCCTTCTCCTTCTTCTGATTCTTCTGCTTCACCCTCCAGACTTCACCTTCTCCTTCTCCTTCTTCTGCTTCGTCTGCTTCACTCTCCTGACTTCACCTTCTCCTTCACCTTCTTCTACTTCTTCTGATTCACCCTCCAGACTTCACCTTCTCCTTCTCCTTCTTCTGCTTCTTCTGCTTCACCCTCCAGACTTCACCTTCTCCTTCTCCTTCTTCTGCTTCTTCTGCTGCGCCCTCCAGACTTCACCTTCTCCTTCTCCTTCTTCTGCTTCTTCTGCTTCACCCTCCTGACTTCACCTTCTCCTTCTCCTTCTTCTACTTCTTCTGCTTCACCCCCCTGACTTCACCTGCTCCTTCTCCTTCTTCTGCTTCTTCTGACTCACCCTCCTAACTTTACCTTCTCCTTCTCCTTCTTCTGCTTCTTCTGATTCACCCTCCTGACTTCACCTTCTCGTTCTCCTTCTTCTGCTTCTTCTAATTCACCCTCCAGACTTCACCTTCTCCTTGTCCTTCTTCTGCTTCTTCTGATTCACCCTCCAGACTTCACCTTCTCCTTCTCCTTCTTCTGCTTCTTCTGATTGACCCTCCAGACCTCACCTTCTCCTTCTCCTTCTTCTACTTCTTCTGATTCACCCTCCAGACTTCATCTTCTCCTTCTCCTTCTTCTGCTTCTTCTGATTCACCCTCCAGACTTCACCTTCTCCTTCTCCTTCTTCTACTTCTTCTGATTCACCCTCCAGACTTCACCTTCTCCTTCTCCTTCTTCTGCTTCTTCTGCTTCACCCTCCTGACTTCACCTTCTCCTTCTCCTTCTTCCACTTCTTCTGATTCACCCTCCAGACTTCACCTTCTCCTTCTCCTTCTTCTGCTTCTTCTGCTTCACCCTCCAGACTTCACCTTCTCCTTCTCCATCTTCTGCTTCTTCTGCTTCACTCTCCTGACTTCACCTTCTCCTTCTCCTTCTTCTACTTCTTCTGATTCACCCTCCAGACTTCACCTTCTCCTTCTCCTTCTTCTGCTTCACCCTCCAGACTTCAGCTTCTCCTTCTCCTTCTTCTGCTTCTTCTGCTGCGCCCTCCAGACTTCACCTTCTCCTTCTCCTTCTCCTGCTTCTTCTGCTTCACCGTCCTGACTTCACCTTCTCCTTCTCCTTCTTCTACTTCTTCTGCTTCACCCCCCTGACTTCACCTGCTCCTTCTCCTTCTTCTGCTTCTTCTGATTCACCCTCCTAACTACACCTTCTCCTTCTCCTTCTTCTGCTTCTTCTGATTCACCCTCCTGACTTCACCTTCTCCTTCTCCTTCTTCTGCTTCTTCTGATTCACCCTCCAGACTTCACCTTCTCCTTCTCCTTCTTCTGCTTCTTCTGATTCACCCTCCAGACTTCACCTTCTCCTTCTCCTTCTTCTGCTTCTTCTGATTCACCCTCCAGACTTCATCTTATCCTTCTCCTTCTTCTGCTTCTTCTGATTCACCCTCCAGACTTCACCTTCTCCTTCTCCTTCTTCTGCTTCTTCTGATTCACCCTCCAGACTTCACCTTCTCCTTCTCCTTCTTCTACTTCTTCTGATTCACCCTCCAGACTTCACCTTCTCCTTCTCCTTCTTATACTTCTTCAGATTCACCCTCCAGTCTTCAACTTCTCCTTCTCCTTCTTCTGTTTCTTCTGCTTCACCCTCCAGACTTCACCTTCTTCTTCTCTTTCTTCTGCTTCTGATTCACCCTCCAGACTTCACCTTCTCCTTCTCCTTCTTCTGATTCTTCTGATTCACCCTCCAGACTTCACCTTCTCCTTCTCCTTCTTCTGCTTCTTCTGATTCACCCTCCTGACTTCACCTTCTCCTTCTCCTTCTTCTACTTCTTCTGATTCACCCTCCTGACTTCACCTTCTCCTTCTCCTTCTTCTACTTCTTCTGCTTCACCCTCCAGACTTCACCTTCTCCTTCTCCTTCTTCTGCTTCTTCTGATTCACCCTCCTAACTTTACCTTCTCCTTCTCCTTCTTCTGCTTCTTCTGATTCACCCTCCTGACTTCACCTTCTCCTTCTCCTTCTTCTGCTTCTTCTAATTCACCCTCCAGACTTCACCTTCTCCTTGTCCTTCTTCTGCTTCTTCTGATTCACCCTCCAGACTTCACCTTCTCCTTCTCCTTCTTCTGCTTCTTCTGATTGACCCTCCAGACCTCACCTTCTCCTTCTCCTTCTTCTACTTCTTCTGATTCACCCTCCAGACTTCATCTTCTCCTTCTCCTTCTTCTGCTTCTTCTGATTCACCCTCCAGACTTCACCTTCTCCTTCTCCTTCTTCTGCTTCTTCTGATTCACCCTTCAGACTTCACCTTCTCCTTCTCCTTCTTCTACTTCTTCTGATTCACCATCCTGACTTCACCTTCTCCTTCTCCTTCTTCTGCTTCTTCTGCTTCACCCTCCAGACTTCAACTTCTCCTGCTCCTTTTTCTGCTTCTTCTGCTTCACCCTCCAGACTTCACCTTCTCCTTCTCCTTCTTCTGCTTCTTCTGCTTCACCCTCCTGACTTCACCTTCTCCTTCTCCTTCTTCTACTTCTTCTGATTCACCCTCCAGACTTCACCTGCTCCTTCTCCTTCTTCTGCTTCTTCTGCTTCACCCTCCTGACTTCACCTTCTCCTTCTCCTTCTTCTACTTCTTCTGATTCACCCTCCAGACTTCACCTTCTCCATTTCCTTCTTCTGCTTCTTCTGATTCACCCTCCAGACTTCACCTTCTCCTTCTCCTTCGCCTACTTCTTCTGATTGACCCTCCAGACTACACCTTCTCCTTCTCCTTCTTCTACTTCTTCTGATTCACCCTCCTGACTTCACCTTCTCCTTCTCCTTCTTCTACTTCTTCTGCTTCACCCTCCAGACTTCACCTTCTCCTTCTCCTTCTTCCACTTCTTCTGATTCACCCTCCAGACTTCACCTTCTCCTTCTCCTTCTTCTGCTTCTTCTGCTTCACCCTCCAGACTTCACCTTCTCCTTCTCCATCTTCTGCTTCTTCTGCTTCACTCTCCTGACTTCACCTTCTCCTTCTCCTTCTTCTACTTCTTCTGATTCACCCTCCAGACTTCACCTTCTCCTTCTCCTTCTTCTGCTTCTTCTGCTTCACCCTCCAGACTTCAGCTTCTCCTTCTCCTTCTTCTGCTTCTTCTGCTGCGCCCTCCAGAATTCACCTTCTCCTTCTCCTTCTTCTGCTTCTTCTGCTTCACCGTCCTGACTTCACCTTCTCCTTCTCCTTCTTCTACTTCTTCTGCTTCACCCCCCTGACTTCACCTGCTCCTTCTCCTTCTTCTGCTTCTTCTGATTCACCCTCCTAACTACACCTTCTCCTTCTCCTTCTTCTGCTTCTTCTGATTCACCCTCCTGACTTCACCTTCTCCTTCTCCTTCTTCTGCTTCATCTGATTCACCCTCCAGACTTCACCTTCTCCTTCTCCTTCTTCTGCTTCTTCTGATTCACCCTCCAGACTTCACCTTCTCCTTCTCCTTCTTCTGCTTCTTCTGATTCACCCTCCAGACTTCATCTTATCCTTCTCCTTCTTCTGCTTCTTCTGATTCACCCTCCAGACTTCACCTTCTCCTTCTCCTTCTTCTGCTTCTTCTGATTCACCCTCCAGACTTCACCTTCTCCTTCTCCTTCTTCTACTTCTTCTGATTCACCCTCCAGACTTCACCTTCTCCTTCTCCTTCTTATACTTCTTCAGATTCACCCTCCAGTCTTCAACTTCTCCTTCTCCTTCTTCTGTTTCTTCTGCTTCACCCTCCAGACTTCACCTTCTTCTTCTCTTTCTTCTGCTTCTGATTCACCCTCCAGACTTCACCTTCTCCTTCTCCTTCTTCTGATTCTTCTGATTCACCCTCCAGACTTCACCTTCTCCTTCTCCTTCTTCTGCTTCTTCTGATTCACCCTCCTGACTTCACCTTCTCCTTCTCCTTCTTCTACTTCTTCTGATTCACCCTCCTGACTTCACCTTCTCCTTCTCCTTCTTCTACTTCTTCTGCTTCACCCTCCAGACTTCACCTTCTCCTTCTCCTTCTTCTACTTCTTCTGATTCACCCTCCAGACTTCACCTTCTCCTTCTCCTTCTTCTACTTCTTCTGATTCACCCTCCAGACTTCACCTTCTCCTTCTCCTTCTTCTACTTCTTCTGCTTCTCCCTCCAGACTTCACCTTCTCCTTCTCCTTCTTCTGCTTCTTCAGATTCACCCTCCAGACTTCACCTTCTCATTCTCCTTCTTCTACTTCTTCTGATTCACCCTCCAGACTTCACCTTCTCCTTCTCCTTCTTCTACTTCTTCTGATTCACCCTCCAGACTTCACCTTCTCCTTCTCCTTCTTCTACTTCTTCCGATTCACCCTCCTGACTTCACCTTCTCCTTCTCCTTCTTCTGCTTCTTCTGCTTCACCCTCCTGACTTCACCTTCTCCTTCTCCTTCTTCTACTTCTTCTGATTCACCCTCCAGACTTCACCTTCTCCTTCTCCTTCTTCTGCTTCTTCTGCTTCATCCTCCAGACTTCACCTTCTCCTTCTCCTTCTTCTGCTTCTTCTGCTTCGCCCTCCAGACATCACCTTCTCCTTCTCCTTCTTCTGCTTCTTCTGCTTCACCCTCCAGACTTCACCTTCTCCTTCTCCTTCTTCTGCTTCTTCTCTTCACTCTCCTGACTTCACCTTCTCCTTCACCTTCTTCTACTTCTTCTGATTCACCCTCCAGACTTCACCTTCTCCTTCTCCTTCTTCTGCTTCTTCTGCTTCACCCTCCAGACTTCACCTTCTCCTTCTCCTTCTTCTGCTTCTTCTGCTGCGCCCTCCAGACTTCACCTTCTCCTTCTCCTTCTTCTGCTTCTTCTGCTTCACCCTCCTGACTTCACCTTCTCCTTCTCCTTCTTCTACTTCTTCTGCTTCACCCCCCTGACTTCACCTGCTCCTTCTCCTTCTTCTGCTTCTTCTGATTCACCCTCCTAACTTTACTTTCTCCTTCTCCTTCTTCTGCTTCTTCTGATTCACCCTCCTGACTTCACGTTCTCCTTCTCCTTCTTCTGCTTCTTCTAATTCACCCTCCAGACTTCACCTTCTCCTTGTCCTTCTTCTGCTTCTTCTGATTCACCCTCCAGACTTCACCTTCTCCTTCTCCTTCTTCTGCTTCTTCTGATTGACCCTCCAGACCTCACCTTCTCCTTCTCCTTCTTCTACTTCTTCTGATTCACCCTCCAGACTTCATCTTCTCCTTCTCCTTCTTCTGCTTCTTCTGATTCACCCTCCAGACTTCACCTTCTCCTTCTCCTTCTTCTGCTTCTTCTGATTCACCCTCCAGACTTCACCTTCTCCTTCTCCTTCTGCTACTTCTTCTGATTCACCATCCTGACTTCACCTTCTCCTTCTCCTTCTTCTGCTTCTTCTGCCTCACCCTCCAGACTTCAACTTCTCCTGCTCCTTTTTCTGCTTCTTCTGCTTCACCCTCCAGACTTCTCCTTCTCCTTCTCCTTCTTCTGCTTCTTCTGCTTCACCCTCCTGACTTCACCTTCTCCTTCTCCTTCTTCTACTTCTTCTGATTCACCCTCCAGACTTCACCTTCTCCTTCTCCTTCTTCTGCTTCTTCTGCTTCACCCTCCAGACTTCAGCTTCTCCTTCTCCTTCTTCTGCTTCTTCTGCTGCGCCCTCCAGACTTCACCTTCTCCTTCTCCTTCTTCTGCTTCTTCTGCTTCACCGTCCTGACTTCACCTTCTCCTTCTCCTTCTTCTACTTCTTCTGCTTCACCCCCCTGACTTCACCTGCTCCTTCTCCTTCTTCTGCTTCTTCTGATTCACCCTCCTAACTACACCTTCTCCTTCTCCTTCTTCTGCTTCTTCTGATTCACCCTCCTGACTTCACCTTCTCCTTCTCCTTCTTCTGCTTCTTCTGATTCACCCTCCAGACTTCACCTTCTCCTTCTCCTTCTTCTGCTTCTTCTGATTCACCCTCCAGACTTCACCTTCTCCTTCTTCTTTTTCTGCTTCTTCTGATTCACCCTCCAGACTTCATCTTCTCCTTCTCCTTCTTCTGCTTCTTCTGATTCACCCTCCAGACTTCACCTTCTCCTTCTTCTGCTTCTTCTGATTCACCCTCCAGACTTCACCTTCTCCTTCTCCTTCTTCTACTTCTTCTGATTCACCCTCCAGACTTCACCTTCTCCTTCTCCTTCTTATACTTCTTCAGATTCACGCTACAGTCTTCACCTTCTCCTTCTCCTTCTTCTGTTTCTTCTGCTTCACCCTCCAGACTTCACCTTCTTCTTCTCTTTCTTCTGCTTCTTCTGATTCACCCTCCAGACTTCACCTTCTCCTTCTCCTTCTTCTGATTCTTCTGATTCACCCTCCAGACTTCACCTTCTCCTTCTCCTTCTTCTGCTTCTTCTGATTCACCCTCCTGACTTCACCTTCTCCTTCTCCTTCTTCTACTTCTTCTGATTCACCATCCTGACTTCACCTTCTCCTTCTCCTTCTTCTACTTCTTCTGCTTCACCCTCCAGACTTCACCTTCTCCTTCTCCTTCTTCTACTTCTTCTGATTCACCCTCCAGACTTCACCTTCTCCTTCTTCTGCTTCTTCTGATTCACCCTCCAGACTTCACCTTCTCCTTCTCCTTATTCTGCTTCTTCTGATTCACCCTCCAGACTTCACCTTCTCCTTCTCCTTCTTCTGCTTCTTCTGATTCACCCTCCAGACTTCACCTTCTCCTTCTCCTTCTTCTGCTTCTTCTGATTCACCCTCCAGACTTCACCTTCTCCTTCTCCTTCTTCTGCTTCTTCTGATTCACCCTCCAGACTTCACCTTCTCCTTCTCCTTCTTCTACTCCTTCTGATTCACCCTCCAGACTTCACCTTCTCCTTCACCTTCTTCTGCTTCTTCTGATTCACCCTCCAGACTTCACCTTCTCCTTCTCCTTATTCTGCTTCTTCTGATTCACCCTCCAGACTTCACCTTCTCCTTCTCCTTCTTCTGCTTCTTCTGATTCACCCTGCAGACTTCACCTTCTCCTTCTCCTTCTTCTGCTTCTTCTGATTCACCCTCCAGACTTCACCTTCTCCTTCTCCTTCTTCTGCTTCTTCTGATTCACCCTCCAGACTTCACCTTCTCCTTCTCCTTCTTCTACTTCTTCTGATTCACCCTCCAGACTTCATCTTCTCCTTCTCCTTCTTCTGCTTCTTCTGATTCACCCTCCAGACTTCACCTTCTCCTTCTCCTTCTTCTGCTTCTTCTGATTCACCCTCCAGACTTCACCTTCTCCTTCTCCTTCTGCTACTTCTTCTGATTCACCATCCTGACTTCACCTTCTCCTTCTCCTTCTTCTGCTTCTTCTGCCTCACCCTCCAGACTTCAACTTCTCCTGCTCCTTTTTCTGCTTCTTCTGCTTCACCCTCCAGACTTCACCTTCTCCTTCTCCTTCTTCTGCTTCTTCTGCTTCACCCTCCTGACTTCACCTTCTCCTTCTCCTTCTTCTACTTCTTCTGATTCACCCTCCAGACTTCACCTTCTCCTTCTCCTTCTTCTGCTTCTTCTGCTTCACCCTCCAGACTTCAGCTTCTCCTTCTCCTTCTTCTGCTTCTTCTGCTGCGCCCTCCAGACTTCACCTTCTCCTTCTCCTTCTTCTGCTTCTTCTGCTTCACCGTCCTGACTTCACCTTCTCCTTCTCCTTCTTCTACTTCTTCTGCTTCACCCCCCTGACTTCACCTGCTCCTTCTCCTTCTTCTGCTTCTTCTGATTCACCCTCCTAACTACACCTTCTCCTTCTCCTTCTTCTGCTTCTTCTGATTCACCCTCCTGACTTCACCTTCTCCTTCTCCTTCTTCTGCTTCTTCTGATTCACCCTCCAGACTTCACCTTCTCCTTCTCCTTCTTCTGCTTCTTCTGATTCACCCTCCAGACTTCACCTTCTCCTTCTTCTTTTTCTGCTTCTTCTGATTCACCCTCCAGACTTCATCTTCTCCTTCTCCTTCTTCTGCTTCTTCTGATTCACCCTCCAGACTTCACCTTCTCCTTCTTCTGCTTCTTCTGATTCACCCTCCAGACTTCACCTTCTCCTTCTCCTTCTTCTACTTCTTCTGATTCACCCTCCAGACTTCACCTTCTCCTTCTCCTTCTTATACTTCTTCAGATTCACGCTACAGTCTTCACCTTCTCCTTCTCCTTCTTCTGTTTCTTCTGCTTCACCCTCCAGACTTCACCTTCTTCTTCTCTTTCTTCTGCTTCTTCTGATTCACCCTCCAGACTTCACCTTCTCCTTCTCCTTCTTCTGATTCTTCTGATTCACCCTCCAGACTTCACCTTCTCCTTCTCCTTCTTCTGCTTCTTCTGATTCACCCTCCTGACTTCACCTTCTCCTTCTCCTTCTTCTACTTCTTCTGATTCACCATCCTGACTTCACCTTCTCCTTCTCCTTCTTCTACTTCTTCTGCTTCACCCTCCAGACTTCACCTTCTCCTTCTCCTTCTTCTACTTCTTCTGATTCACCCTCCAGACTTCACCTTCTCCTTCTTCTGCTTCTTCTGATTCACCCTCCAGACTTCACCTTCTCCTTCTCCTTATTCTGCTTCTTCTGATTCACCCTCCAGACTTCACCTTCTCCTTCTCCTTCTTCTGCTTCTTCTGATTCACCCTCCAGACTTCACCTTCTCCTTCTCCTTCTTCTGCTTCTTCTGATTCACCCTCCAGACTTCACCTTCTCCTTCTCCTTCTTCTGCTTCTTCTGATTCACCCTCCAGACTTCACCTTCTCCTTCTCCTTCTTCTACTCCTTCTGATTCACCCTCCAGACTTCACCTTCTCCTTCACCTTCTTCTGCTTCTTCTGATTCACCCTCCAGACTTCACCTTCTCCTTCTCCTTATTCTGCTTCTTCTGATTCACCCTCCAGACTTCACCTTCTCCTTCTCCTTCTTCTGCTTCTTCTGATTCACCCTGCAGACTTCACCTTCTCCTTCTCCTTCTTCTGCTTCTTCTGATTCACCCTCCAGACTTCACCTTCTCCTTCTCCTTCTTCTGCTTCTTCTGATTCACCCTCCAGACTTCACCTTCTCCTTCTCCTTCTTCTACTTCTTCTGATTCACCCTCCAGACTTCACCTTCTCCTTCTCCTTCTTCTGCTTCTTCTGATTCACCCTCCAGACTTCACCTTCTCCTTCTCCTTCTTCTTCTTCATCTGCTTCACCCTCCAGACTACACCTTCTCCTTCTCCTTCTTCTACATCTTCTGATTCACCCTCCAGACTTCACCTTCTCCTTCTCCTTATTCTGCTTCTTCTGATTCACCGTCCAGACTTCACCTTCTCCTTCTCCTTCTTCTGCTTCTTCTGATTCACCCTCCAGACTTCACCTTCTCCTTCTCCTTATTCTGCTTCTTCTGATTCACCCTCCAGACTTCACCTTCTCCTTCTCCTTCTTCTGCTTCTTCTGATTCACCCTCCAGACTTCACCTTCTCCTTCTCCTTCTTCTGCTTCTTCTGATTCACCCTCCAGACTTCACCTTCTCCTTCTCCTTCTTCTACTTCTTCTGATTCACCCTCCAGGCTTCACCTTCTCCTTCTCCTTCTTCTGCTTCTTCTGATTCACCCTCCTGACTTCACCTTCTCCTTCTCCTTCTTCTACATCTTCTGATTCACCCTCCTGACTTCACCTTCTCCTTCTCCTTCTTCTAATTCTTCTGCTTCACCCTCCAGACTTCACCTTCTCCTTCTCCTTCTTCTACTTCTTCTGATTCACCCTCCAGACTTCACCTTCTCCTTCTCCTTCTTCTACTTCTTCTGATTCACCCTCCAGACTTCACCTTCTCCTTCTCCTTCTTCTACTTCTTCTGATTCACCCTCCAGACTTCACCTTCTCCTTCTCCTTCTTCTGCTTCTTCTGTTTCACCCTCCAGACTTCACCTTCTCCTTCTCCTTATTCTGCTTCTTCTGAATCACCCTCCAGACTTCTCCTTCTCCTTCTTCTGCTTCTTCTGATTCACCCTCCAGACTTCACCTTCTCCTTCTCCTTCTTCTGCTTCTTCTGATTCACCCTCCAGACTTCACCTTCTCCTTCTCCTTCTTCTACTTCTTCTGATTCACCCTCCAGACTTCACCTTCTCCTTCTCCTTCTTCTGCTTCTTCTGATTCACCCTCCAGACTTCACCTTCTCCTTCTCCTTCTTCTACTTCTTCTGATTCACCCTCCAGACTTCACCTTCTCCTTCTCTTTCTTCTGCTTCTTCTGATTCACCCTCCAGACTTCACCTTCTCCTTCTCCTTCTTCTGATTCTTCTGCTTCACCCTCCAGACTTCACCTTCTCCTTCTCCTTCTTCTGCTTCGTCTGCTTCACTCTCCTGACTTCACCTTCTCCTTCACCTTCTTCTACTTCTTCTGATTCACCCTCCAGACTTCACCTTCTCCTTCTCCTTCTTCTGCTTCTTCTGCTTCACCCTCCAGACTTCACCTTCTCCTTCTCCTTCTTCTGCTTCTTCTGCTGCGCCCTCCAGACTTCACCTTCTCCTTCTCCTTCTTCTGCTTCTTCTGCTTCACCCTCCTGACTTCACCTTCTCCTTCTCCTTCGTCTACTTCTTCTGCTTCACCCCCCTGACTTCACCTGCTCCTTCTCCTTCTTCTGCTTCTTCTGACTCACCCTCCTAACTTTACCTTCTCCTTCTCCTTCTTCTGCTTCTTCTGATTCACCCTCCTGACTTCACCTTCTCGTTCTCCTTCTTCTGCTTCTTCTAATTCACCCTCCAGACTTCACCTTCTCCTTGTCCTTCTTCTGCTTCTTCTGATTCACCCTCCAGACTTCACCTTCTCCTTCTCCTTCTTCTGCTTCTTCTGATTGACCCTCCAGACCTCACCTTCTCCTTCTCCTTCTTCTACTTCTTCTGATTCACCCTCCAGACTTCATCTTCTCCTTCTCCTTCTTCTGCTTCTTCTGATTCACCCTCCAGACTTCACCTTCTCCTTCTCCTTCTTCTGCTTCTTCTGATTCACCCTCCAGACTTCACCTTCTCCTTCTCCTTCTTCTAATTCTTCTGATTCACCCTCCTGACTTCACCTTCTCCTTCTCCTTCTTCTGCTTCTTCTGCTTCACCCTCCAGACTTCACCTTCTCCTGCTCCTTCTTCTGCTTCTTCTGCTTCACCCTCCAGACTTCACCTTCTCCTTCTCCTTATTCTGCTTCTTCTGCTTCACCCTCCTGACTTCACCTTCTCCTTCTCCTTCTTCGACTTCTTCTGATTCACCCTCCAGACTCCACCTTCTCCTTCTCCTTCTTCTGCTTCTTCTGCTTCACCCTCCAGACTTCACCTTCTCCTTCTCCTTCTTCTGCTTCTTCTGCTTCGCCCTCCAGACTTCACCTTCTCCTTCTCCATCTTCTGCTTCTTCTGCTTCACTCTCCTGACTTCAGCTTCTCCTTCTCCTTCTTCTGCTTCTTCTGATTCACCCTCCAGACTTCACCTTCTCCTTCTTCTGCTTCTTCTGCTTCACCCTCCAGACTTCAGCTTCTCCTTCTCCTTCTTCTGCTTCTTCTGCTGCGCCCTCCAGACTACACCTTCTCCTTCTCCTTCTTCTGCTTCTTCTGCTTCACCGTCCTGACTTCACCTTCTCCTTCTCCTTCTTCTACTTCTTCTGCTTCACCCCCCTGACTTCACCTGCTCCTTCTCCTTCTTCTGCTTCTTCTGATTCACCCTCCTAACTACACCTTCTCCTTCTCCTTCTTCTGCTTCTTCTGATTCACCCTCCTGACTTCACCTTCTCCTTCTCCTTCTTCTGCTTCTTCTGATTCACCCTCCAGACTTCACCTTCTCCTTCTCCTTCTTCTGCTTCTTCTGATTCACCCTCCAGACTTCATCTTCTCCTTCTCTTTCTTCTGCTTATTCTGATTCACCCTCCAGACTTCACCTTCTCCTTCTCCTTCTTCTGCTTCTTCTGATTCACCCTCCAGACTTCACCTTCTCCTTCTCCTTCTTCTACTTCTTCTGATTCACCCTCCAGACTTCACCTTCTCCTTCTCCTTCTTATACTTCTTCAGATTCACCCTCCAGTCTTCACCTACTCCTTCTCCTTCTTCTGTTTCTTCTGCTTCACCCTCCAGACTTCACCTTCTTCTTCTCTTTCTTCTGCTTCTTCTGATTCACCCTTCAGACTTCACCTTCTCCTTCTCCTTCTTCTGATTCTTCTGATTCACCCTCCAGACTTCACCTTCTCCTTCTCCTTCTTCTGCTTCTCCTGATTCACCCTCCTGACTTCACCTTCTCCTTCTCCTTCTTCTACTTCTTCTGATTCACCCTCCTGACTTCACCTTCTCCTTCTCCTTCTTCTACCTCTTCTGCTTCACCCTCCAGACTTCACCTTCTCCTTCTCCTTCTTCTACTTCTTCTGATTCACCCTCCAGACTTCACCTTCTCCTTCTCCTTCTTCTGCTTCTTCTGATTCACCCTCCAGACTTCACCTTCTACTTCTCCTTATTCTGCTTCTTCTGATTCACCCTCCAGACTTCACCTTCTCCTTCTCCTTCTTCTGCTTCTTCTGATTCACCCTGCAGACTTCACCTTCTCCTTCTCCTTCTTCTGCTTCTTCTGATTCACCCTCCAGACTTCACCTTCTCCTTCTTCTGCTTCTTCTGATTCACCCTCCAGACTTCACCTTCTCCTTCTCCTTCTTCTACTTCTTCTGATTCACCCTCCAGACTTCACCTTCTCCTTCTCCTTCTTATACTTCTTCAGATTCACGCTACAGTCTTCACCTTCTCCTTCTCCTTCTTCTGTTTCTTCTGCTTCACCCTCCAGACTTCACCTTCTTCTTCTCTTTCTTCTGCTTCTTCTGATTCACCCTCCAGACTTCACCTTCTCCTTCTCCTTCTTCTGATTCTTCTGATTCACCCTCCAGACTTCACCTTCTCCTTCTCCTTCTTCTGCTTCTTCTGATTCACCCTCCTGACTTCACCTTCTCCTTCTCCTTCTTCTACTTCTTCTGATTCACCATCCTGACTTCACCTTCTCCTTCTCCTTCTTCTACTTCTTCTGCTTCACCCTCCAGACTTCACCTTCTCCTTCTCCTTCTTCTACTTCTTCTGATTCACCCTCCAGACTTCACCTTCTCCTTCTCCTTCTTCTGCTTCTTCTGATTCACCCTCCAGACTTCACCTTCTCCTTCTCCTTATTCTGCTTCTTCTGATTCACCCTCCAGACTTCACCTTCTCCTTCTCCTTCTTCTGCTTCTTCTGATTCACCCTCCAGACTTCACCTTCTCCTTCTCCTTCTTCTGCTTCTTCTGATTCACCCTCCAGACTTCACCTTCTCCTTCTCCTTCTTCTGCTTCTTCTGATTCACCCTCCAGACTTCACCTTCTCCTTCTCCTTCTTCTACTCCTTCTGATTCACCCTCCAGACTTCACCTTCTCCTTCACCTTCTTCTGCTTCTTCTGATTCACCCTCCAGACTTCACCTTCTCCTTCTCCTTATTCTGCTTCTTCTGATTCACCCTCCAGACTTCACCTTCTCCTTCTCCTTCTTCTGCTTCTTCTGATTCACCCTGCAGACTTCACCTTCTCCTTCTCCTTCTTCTGCTTCTTCTGATTCACCCTCCAGACTTCACCTTCTCCTTCTCCTTCTTCTGCTTCTTCTGATTCACCCTCCAGACTTCACCTTCTCCTTCTCCTTCTTCTACTTCTTCTGATTCACCCTCCAGACTTCACCTTCTCCTTCTCCTTCTTCTGCTTCTTCTGATTCACCCTCCAGACTTCACCTTCTCCTTCTCCTTCTTCTTCTTCATCTGCTTCACCCTCCAGACTACACCTTCTCCTTCTCCTTCTTCTACATCTTCTGATTCACCCTCCAGACTTCACCTTCTCCTTCTCCTTATTCTGCTTCTTCTGATTCACCGTCCAGACTTCACCTTCTCCTTCTCCTTCTTCTGCTTCTTCTGATTCACCCTCCAGACTTCACCTTCTCCTTCTCCTTATTCTGCTTCTTCTGATTCACCTTCCAGACTTCACCTTCTCCTTCTCCTTCTTCTGCTTCTTCTGATTCACCCTCTAGACTTCACCTTCTCCTTCTCCTTCTTCTGCTTCTTCTGATTCACCCTCCAGACTTCACCTTCTCCTTCTCCTTCTTCTACTTCTTCTGATTCACCCTCCAGGCTTCACCTTCTCCTTCTCCTTCTTCTGCTTCTTCTGATTCACCCTCCTGACTTCACCTTCTCCTTCTCCTTCTTCTACATCTTCTGATTCACCCTCCTGACTTCACCTTCTCCTTCTCCTTCTTCTAATTCTTCTGCTTCACCCTCCAGACTTCACCTTCTCCTTCTCCTTCTTCTACTTCTTCTGATTCACCCTCCAGACTTCACCTTCTCCTTCTCCTTCTTCTACTTCTTCTGATTCACCCTCCAGACTTCACCTTCTCCTTCTCCTTCTTCTACTTCTTCTGATTCACCCTCCAGACTTCACCTTCTCCTTCTCCTTCTTCTGCTTCTTCTGTTTCACCCTCCAGACTTCACCTTCTCCTTCTCCTTATTCTGCTTCTTCTGAATCACCCTCCAGACTTCTCCTTCTCCTTCTTCTGCTTCTTCTGATTCACCCTCCAGACTTCACCTTCTCCTTCTCCTTCTTCTGCTTCTTCTGATTCACCCTCCAGACTTCACCTTCTCCTTCTCCTTCTTCTACTTCTTCTGATTCACCCTCCAGACTTCACCTTCTCCTTCTCCTTCGTCTACTTCTTCTGATTCACCCTCCAGACTTCACCTTCTCCTTCTCCTTCTTCTGCTTCTTCTGATTCACCCTCCAGACTTCACCTTCTCCTTCTCCTTCTTCTACTTCTTCTGATTCACCCTCCAGACTTCACCTTCTCCTTCTCTTTCTTCTGCTTCTTCTGATTCACCCTCCAGACTTCACCTTCTCCTTCTCCTTCTTCTGATTCTTCTGCTTCACCCTCCAGACTTCACCTTCTCCTTCTCCTTCTTCTGCTTCGTCTGCTTCACTCTCCTGACTTCACCTTCTCCTTCACCTTCTTCTACTTCTTCTGATTCACCCTCCAGACTTCACCTTCTCCTTCTCCTTCTTCTGCTTCTTCTGCTTCACCCTCCAGACTTCACCTTCTCCTTCTCCTTCTTCTGCTTCTTCTGCTGCGCCCTCCAGACTTCACCTTCTCCTTCTCCTTCTTCTGCTTCTTCTGCTTCACCCTCCTGACTTCACCTTCTCCTTCTCCTTCTTCTACTTCTTCTGCTTCACCCCCCTGACTTCACCTGCTCCTTCTCCTTCTTCTGCTTCTTCTGACTCACCCTCCTAACTTTACCTTCTCCTTCTCCTTCTTCTGCTTCTTCTGATTCACCCTCCTGACTTCACCTTCTCGTTCTCCTTCTTCTGCTTCTTCTAATTCACCCTGCAGACTTCACCTTCTCCTTGTCCTTCTTCTGCTTCTTCTGATTCACCCTCCAGACTTCACCTTCTCCTTCTCCTTCTTCTGCTTCTTCTGATTGACCCTCCAGACCTCACCTTCTCCTTCTCCTTCTTCTACTTCTTCTGATTCACCCTCCAGACTTCATCTTCTCCTTCTCCTTCTTCTGCTTCTTCTGATTCACCCTCCAGACTTCACCTTCTCCTTCTCCTTCTTCTGCTTCTTCTGATTCACCCTCCAGACTTCACCTTCTCCTTCTCCTTCTTCTAATTCTTCTGATTCACCCTCCTGACTTCACCTTCTCCTTCTCCTTCTTCTGCTTCTTCTGCTTCACCCTCCAGACTTCACCTTCTCCTGCTCCTTCTTCTGCTTCTTCTGCTTCACCCTCCAGACTTCACCTTCTCCTTCTCCTTATTCTGCTTCTTCTGCTTCACCCTCCTGACTTCACCTTCTCCTTCTCCTTCTTCGACTTCTTCTGATTCACCCTCCAGACTCCACCTTCTCCTTCTCCTTCTTCTGCTTCTTCTGCTTCACCCTCCAGACTTCACCTTCTCCTTCTCCTTCTTCTGCTTCTTCTGCTTCGCCCTCCAGACTTCACCTTCTCCTTCTCCATCTTCTGCTTCTTCTGCTTCACTCTCCTGACTTCAGCTTCTCCTTCTCCTTCTTCTGCTTCTTCTGATTCACCCTCCAGACTTCACCTTCTCCTTCTCCTTCTTCTGCTTCTTCTGCTTCACCCTCCAGACTTCAGCTTCTCCTTCTCCTTCTTCTGCTTCTTCTGCTGCGCCCTCCAGACTACACCTTCTCCTTCTCCTTCTTCTGCTTCTTCTGCTTCACCGTCCTGACTTCACCTTCTCCTTCTCCTTCTTCTACTTCTTCTGCTTCACCCCCCTGACTTCACCTGCTCCTTCTCCTTCTTCTGCTTCTTCTGATTCACCCTCCTAACTACACCTTCTCCTTCTCCTTCTTCTGCTTCTTCTGATTCACCCTCCTGACTTCACCTTCTCCTTCTCCTTCTTCTGCTTCTTCTGATTCACCCTCCAGACTTCACCTTCTCCTTCTCCTTCTTCTGCTTCTTCTGATTCACCCTCCAGACTTCACCTTCTCCTTCTCCTTCTTCTACTTCTTCTGATTCACCCTCCAGACTTCACCTTCTCCTTCTCCTTCTTATACTTCTTCAGATTCACCCTCCAGTCTTCACCTACTCCTTCTCCTTCTTCTGTTTCTTCTGCTTCACCCTCCAGACTTCACCTTCTTCTTCTCTTTCTTCTGCTTCTTCTGATTCACCCTTCAGACTTCACCTTCTCCTTCTCCTTCTTCTGATTCTTCTGATTCACCCTCCAGACTTCACCTTCTCCTTCTCCTTCTTCTGCTTCTCCTGATTCACCCTCCTGACTTCACCTTCTCCTTCTCCTTCTTCTACTTCTTCTGATTCACCCTCCTGACTTCACCTTCTCCTTCTCCTTCTTCTACCTCTTCTGCTTCACCCTCCAGACTTCACCTTCTCCTTCTCCTTCTTCTACTTCTTCTGATTCACCCTCCAGACTTCACCTTCTCCTTCTCCTTCTTCTGCTTCTTCTGATTCACCCTCCAGACTTCACCTTCTCCTTCTCCTTATTCTGCTTCTTCTGATTCACCCTCCAGACTTCACCTTCTCCTTCTCCTTCTTCTGCTTCTTCTGATTCACCCTGCAGACTTCACCTTCTCCTTCTCCTTATTCTGCTTCTTCTGAATCACCCTCCAGACTTCTCCTTCTCCTTCTTCTGCTTCTTCTGATTCACCCTCCAGACTTCACCTTCTCCTTCTCCTTCTTCTGCTTCTTCTGATTCACCCTCCAGACTTCACCTTCTCCTTCTCCTTCTTCTACTTCTTCTGATTCACCCTCCAGACTTCACCTTCTCCTTCTCCTTCGTCTCCTTCTTCTGATTCACCCTCCAGACTTCACCTTCTCCTTCTCCTTCTTCTGCTTCTTCTGATTCACCCTCCAGACTTCACCTTCTCCTTCTCCTTCTTCTACTTCTTCTGATTCACCCTCCAGACTTCACCTTCTCCTTCTCTTTCTTCTGCTTCTTCTGATTCACCCTCCAGACTTCACCTTCTCCTTCTCCTTCTTCTGATTCTTCTGCTTCACCCTCCAGACTTCACCTTCTCCTTCTCCTTCTTCTGCTTCGTCTGCTTCACTCTCCTGACTTCACCTTCTCCTTCACCTTCTTCTACTTCTTCTGATTCACCCTCCAGACTTCACCTTCTCCTTCTCCTTCTTCTGCTTCTTCTGCTTCACCCTCCAGACTTCACCTTCTCCTTCTCCTTCTTCTGCTTCTTCTGCTGCGCCCTCCAGACTTCACCTTCTCCTTCTCCTTCTTCTGCTTCTTCTGCTTCACCCTCCTGACTTCACCTTCTCCTTCTCCTTCTTCTACTTCTTCTGCTTCACCCCCCTGACTTCACCTGCTCCTTCTCCTTCTTCTGCTTCTTCTGACTCACCCTCCTAACTTTACCTTCTCCTTCTCCTTCTTCTGCTTCTTCTGATTCACCCTCCTGACTTCACCTTCTCGTTCTCCTTCTTCTGCTTCTTCTAATTCACCCTGCAGACTTCACCTTCTCCTTGTCCTTCTTCTGCTTCTTCTGATTCACCCTCCAGACTTCACCTTCTCCTTCTCCTTCTTCTGCTTCTTCTGATTGACCCTCCAGACCTCACCTTCTCCTTCTCCTTCTTCTACTTCTTCTGATTCACCCTCCAGACTTCATCTTCTCCTTCTCCTTCTTCTGCTTCTTCTGATTCACCCTCCAGACTTCACCTTCTCCTTCTCCTTCTTCTGCTTCTTCTGATTCACCCTCCAGACTTCACCTTCTCCTTCTCCTTCTTCTAATTCTTCTGATTCACCCTCCTGACTTCACCTTCTCCTTCTCCTTCTTCTGCTTCTTCTGCTTCACCCTCCAGACTTCACCTTCTCCTGCTCCTTCTTCTGCTTCTTCTGCTTCACCCTCCAGACTTCACCTTCTCCTTCTCCTTATTCTGCTTCTTCTGCTTCACCCTCCTGACTTCACCTTCTCCTTCTCCTTCTTCGACTTCTTCTGATTCACCCTCCAGACTCCACCTTCTCCTTCTCCTTCTTCTGCTTCTTCTGCTTCACCCTCCAGACTTCACCTTCTCCTTCTCCTTCTTCTGCTTCTTCTGCTTCGCCCTCCAGACTTCACCTTCTCCTTCTCCATCTTCTGCTTCTTCTGCTTCACTCTCCTGACTTCAGCTTCTCCTTCTCCTTCTTCTGCTTCTTCTGATTCACCCTCCAGACTTCACCTTCTCCTTCTCCTTCTTCTGCTTCTTCTGCTTCACCCTCCAGACTTCAGCTTCTCCTTCTCCTTCTTCTGCTTCTTCTGCTGCGCCCTCCAGACTACACCTTCTCCTTCTCCTTCTTCTGCTTCTTCTGCTTCACCGTCCTGACTTCACCTTCTCCTTCACCTTCTTCTACTTCTTCTGCTTCACCCCCCTGACTTCACCTGCTCCTTCTCCTTCTTCTGCTTCTTCTGATTCACCCTCCTAACTACACCTTCTCCTTCTCCTTCTTCTGCTTCTTCTGATTCACCCTCCTGACTTCACCTTCTCCTTCTCCTTCTTCTGCTTCTTCTGATTCACCCTCCAGACTTCACCTTCTCCTTCTCCTTCTTCTGCTTCTTCTGATTCACCCTCCAGACTTCACCTTCTCCTTCTCCTTCTTCTACTTCTTCTGATTCACCCTCCAGACTTCACCTTCTCCTTCTCCTTCTTATACTTCTTCAGATTCACCCTCCAGTCTTCACCTACTCCTTCTCCTTCTTCTGTTTCTTCTGCTTCACCCTCCAGACTTCACCTTCTTCTTCTCTTTCTTCTGCTTCTTCTGATTCACCCTTCAGACTTCACCTTCTCCTTCTCCTTCTTCTGATTCTTCTGATTCACCCTCCAGACTTCACCTTCTCCTTCTCCTTCTTCTGCTTCTCCTGATTCACCCTCCTGACTTCACCTTCTCCTTCTCCTTCTTCTACTTCTTCTGATTCACCCTCCTGACTTCACCTTCTCCTTCTCCTTCTTCTACCTCTTCTGCTTCACCCTCCAGACTTCACC
Organism: Somniosus microcephalus; assembly: GCF_052327205.1. Classification (NCBI taxonomy): domain Eukaryota; kingdom Metazoa; phylum Chordata; class Chondrichthyes; order Squaliformes; family Somniosidae; genus Somniosus; species Somniosus microcephalus. Next base: position 4,593,410 of record NW_028225179.1, read on the forward strand.
TTCTCCTTCTCCTTCTTCTACTTCTTCTGATTCACCCTCCAGACTTCACCTTCTCCTTCTCCTTCTTCTGCTTCTTCTGATTCACCCTCCAGACTTCACCTTCTCCTTCTCCTTATTCTGCTTCTTCTGATTCACCCTCCAGACTTCACCTTCTCCTTCTCCTTCTTCTGCTTCTTCTGATTCACCCTGCAGACTTCACCTTCTCCTTCTCCTTCTTCTGCTTCTTCTGATTCACCCTCCAGACTTCACCTTCTCCTTCTCCTTCTTCTGCTTCTTCTGATTCACCCTCCAGACTTCACCTTCTCCTTCTCCTTCTTCTACTTCTTCTGATTCACCCTCCAGACTTCACCTTCTCCTTCTCCTTCTTCTGCTTCTTTTGATTCACCCTCCAGACTTCACCTTCTCCTTCTCCTTCTTCTACTTCTTCTGCTTCACCCTCCAGACTACACCTTCTCCTTCTCCTTCTTCTACTTCTTCTGATTCACCCTCCAGACTTCACCTTCTCCTTCTCCTTCTTCTGCTTCTTCTGATTCACCCTCCAGACTTCACCTTCTCCTTCTCCTTATTCTGCTTCTTCTGATTCACCGTCCAGACTTCACCTTCTCCTTCTCCTTCTTCTGCTTCTTCTGATTCACCCTCCAGACTTCACCTTCTCCTTCTCCTTCTTCTGCTTCTTCTGATTCACCCTCCAGACTTCACCTTCTCCTTCTCCTTCTTCTACTTCTTCTGATTCACCCTCCAGACTTCATCTTCTCCTTCTCCTTCTTCTACATCTTCTGATTCACCCTCCAGACTTCACCTTCTCCATCTCCTTCTTCTGCTTCTTCTGATTCACCCTCCAGACTTCACCTTCTCCTTCTCCTTCGTCTACTTCTTCTGATTCACCCTCCAGACTTCACCTTCTCCTTCTCCTTCGTCTACTTCTTCTGATTCACCCTCCAGACTTCACCTTCTCCTTCTCCTTCTTCTGCTTCTTCTGATTCACCCTCCAGACTTCACCTTCTCCTTCTCCTTCTTCTACTTCTTCTGATTCACCCTCCAGACTTCACCTTCTCCTTCTCTTTCTTCTGCTTCTTCTGATTCACCCTCCAGACTCCACCTTCTCCTTCTCCTTCTTCTGCTTCTTCTGCTTCACCCTCCGGACTTCACCTTCTCCTTCTCCTTCTTCTGCTTCTTCTGCTTCGCCCTCCAGACTTCACCTTCTCCTTCTCCATCTTCTGCTTCTTCTGCTTCACCCTCCGGACTTCACCTTCTCCTTCTCCTTCTTCTGCTTCTTCTGATTCACCCTCCAGACTTCACCTTCTCCTTCTCCTTCTTCTGCTTCTTCTGATTCACCCTCCAGACTTCACCTTCTCCTTCTCCTTCTTCTACTTCTTCTGATTCACCCTCCAGACTTCACCTTCTCCTTCTCCTTCTTCTGCTTCTTTTGATTCACCCTCCAGACTTCACCTTCTCCTTCTCCTTCTTCTACTTCTTCTGCTTCACCCTCCAGACTACACCTTCTCCTTCTCCTTCTTCTACTTCTTCTGATTCACCCTCCAGACTTCACCTTCTCCTTCTCCTTCTTCTGCTTCTTCTGATTCACCCTCCAGACTTCACCTTCTCCTTCTCCTTATTCTGCTTCTTCTGATTCACCGTCCAGACTTCACCTTCTCCTTCTCCTTCTTCTGCTTCTTCTGATTCACCCTCCAGACTTCACCTTCTCCTTCTCCTTCTTCTGCTTCTTCTGATTCACCCTCCAGACTTCACCTTCTCCTTCTCCTTCTTCTACTTCTTCTGATTCACCCTCCAGACTTCATCTTCTCCTTCTCCTTCTTCTACATCTTCTGATTCACCCTCCAGACTTCACCTTCTCCATCTCCTTCTTCTGCTTCTTCTGATTCACCCTCCAGACTTCACCTTCTCCTTCTCCTTCGTCTACTTCTTCTGATTCACCCTCCAGACTTCACCTTCTCCTTCTCCTTCGTCTACTTCTTCTGATTCACCCTCCAGACTTCACCTTCTCCTTCTCCTTCTTCTGCTTCTTCTGATTCACCCTCCAGACTTCACCTTCTCCTTCTCCTTCTTCTACTTCTTCTGATTCACCCTCCAGACTTCACCTTCTCCTTCTCTTTCTTCTGCTTCTTCTGATTCACCCTCCAGACTCCACCTTCTCCTTCTCCTTCTTCTGCTTCTTCTGCTTCACCCTCCGGACTTCACCTTCTCCTTCTCCTTCTTCTGCTTCTTCTGCTTCGCCCTCCAGACTTCACCTTCTCCTTCTCCATCTTCTGCTTCTTCTGCTTCACTCTCCTGACTTCAGCTTCTCCTTCTCCTTCTTCTGCTTCTTCTGATTCACCCTCCAGACTTCACCTTCTCCTTCTCCTTCTTCTGCTTCTTCTGCTTCACCCTCCAGACTTCAGCTTCTCCTTCTCCTTCTTCTGCTTCTTCTGCTGCGCCCTCCAGACTACACCTTCTCCTTCTCCTTCTTCTGCTTCTTCTGCTTCACCGTCCTGACTTCACCTTCTCCTTCTCCTTCTTCTACTTCTTCTGCTTCACCCCCTTGACTTCACCTGCTCCTTCTCCTTCTTCTGCTTCTTCTGATTCACCCTCCTAACTACACCTTCTCCTTCTCCTTCTTCTGCTTCTTCTGATTCACCCTCCTGACTTCACCTTCTCCTTCTCCTTCTTCTGCTTCTTCTGATTCACCCTCCAGACTTCACCTTCTCCTTCTCCTTCTTCTGCTTCTTCTGATTCACCCTCCAGACTTCATCTTCTCCTTCTCTTTCTTCTGCTTCTTCTGATTCACCCTCCAGACTTCACCTTCTCCTTCTCCTTCTTCTGCTTCTTCTGATTCACCCTCCAGACTTCACCTTCTCCTTCTCCTTCTTCTACTTCTTCTGATTCACCCTCCAGACTTCACCTTCTCCTTCTCCTTCTTATACTTCATCAGATTCACCCTCCAGTCTTCACCTACTCCTTCTCCTTCTTCTGTTTCTTCTGCTTCACGCTCCAGACTTCACCTTCTTCTTCTCTTTCTTCTGCTTCTTCTGATTCACCCTTCAGACTTCACCTTCTCCTTCTCCTTCTTCTGATTCTTCTGATTCACCCTCCAGACTTCACCTTCTCCTTCTCCTTCTTCTGCTTCTTCTGATTCACCCTCCTGACTTCACCTTCTCCTTCTCCTTCTTCTACTTCTTCTGATTCACCCTCCTGACTTCACCTTCTCCTTCTCCTTCTTCTACTTCTTCTGCTTCACCCTCCAGACTTCACCTTCTCCTTCTCCTTCTTCTACTTCTTCTGATTCACCCTCCAGACTTCACCTTCTCCTTCTCCTTCTTCTGCTTCTTCTGATTCACCCTCCAGACTTCACCTTCTCCTTCTCCTTATTCTGCTTCTTCTGATTCACCCTCCAGACTTCACCTTCTCCTTCTCCTTCTTCTGCTTCTTCTGATTCACCCTGCAGACTTCACCTTCTCCTTCTCCTTCTTCTGCTTCTTCTGATTCACCCTCCAGACTTCACCTTCTCCTTCTCCTTCTTCTGCTTCTTCTGATTCACCCTCCAGACTTCACCTTCTCCTTCTCCTTCTTCTACTTCTTCTGATTCACCCTCCAGACTTCACCTTCTCCTTCTCCTTCTTCTGCTTCTTCTGATTCACCCTCCAGACTTCACCTTCTCCTTCTCCTTCTTCTACTTCTTCTGCTTCACCCTCCAGACTACACCTTCTCCTTCTCCTTCTTCTACTTCTTCTGATTCACCCTCCAGACTTCACCTTCTCCTTCTCCTTCTTCTGCTTCTTCTGATTCACCCTCCAGACTTCACCTTCTCCTTCTCCTTATTCTGCTTCTTCTGATTCACCGTCCAGACTTCACCTTCTCCTTCTCCTTCTTCTGCTTCTTCTGATTCACCCTCCAGACTTCACCTTCTCCTTCTCCTTCTTCTGCTTCTTCTGATTCACCCTCCAGACTTCACCTTCTCCTTCTCCTTCTTCTACTTCTTCTGATTCACCCTCCAGACTTCACCTTCTCCTTCTCCTTCTTCTGCTTCTTCTGATTCACCCTCCTGACTTCACCTTCTCCTTCTCCTTCTTCTACATCTTCTGATTCACCCTCCTGACTTCACCTTCTCCTTCTCCTTCTTCTACTTCTTCTGCTTCACCCTCCAGACTTCACCTTCTCCTTCTCCTTCTTCTACTTCTTCTGATTCACCCTCCAGACTTCACCTTCTCCTTCTCCTTCTTCTACTTCTTCTGATTCACCCTCCAGACTTCACCTTCTCCTTCTCCTTCTTCTGCTTCTTCTGTTTCACCCTCCAGACTTCACCTTCTCCTTCTCCTTATTCTGCTTCTTCTGAATCACCCTCCAGACTTCACCTTCTCCTTCTCCTTCTTCTGCTTCTTCTGATTCACCCTCCAGACTTCACCTTCTCCTTCTCCTTCTTCTGCTTCTTCTGATTCACCCTCCAGACTTCACCTTCTCCTTCTCCTTCTTCTACTTCTTCTGATTCACCCTCCAGACTTCACCTTCTCCATCTCCTTCTTCTGCTTCTTCTGATTCACCCTCCAGACTTCACCTTCTCCTTCTCCTTCGTCTACTTCTTCTGATTCACCCTCCAGACTTCACCTTCTCCTTCTCCTTCGTCTACTTCTTCTGATTCACCCTCCAGACTTCACCTTCTCCTTCTCCTTCTTCTGCTTCTTCTGATTCACCCTCCAGACTTCACCTTCTCCTTCTCCTTCTTCTACTTCTTCTGATTCACCCTCCAGACTTCACCTTCTCCTTCTCTTTCTTCTGCTTCTTCTGATTCACCCTCCAGACTTCACCTTCTCCTTCTCCTTCTTCTGATTCTTCTGATTCACCCTCCAGACTTCACCTTCTCCTTCTCCTTCTTATGCTTCTTCTGATTCACCCTCCTGACTTCACCTTCTCCTTCTCCTTCTTCTACATCTTCTGATTCACCCTCCTGACTTCACCTTCTCCTTCTCCTTCTTCTGCTTCTTCTGATTCACCCTCCAGACTTCTCCTTCTCCTTCTCCTTCTTCTGCTTCTTCTGTTTCACCCTCCAGACTTCACCTTCTCCTTCTCCTTCTTCAGCTTCTTCTGATTCACCCTCCAGACTTCAACTTCTCCTTCTCCTTCTTCTACTTCTTCTGATTCACCCTCCAGACTTCACCTTCTCCTTCTCCTTCTTCTACTTCTTCTGCTTCACCCTCCAGACTTCACCTTCTCCTTCTCCTTCTTCTACTTCTTCTGATTCACCCTCCAGACTTCACCTTCTCCTTCTCCTTCTTCTACTTCTTCTGATTCACCCTCCAGACTTCACCTTCTCCTTCTCCTTCTTCTGCTTCTTCTGTTTCACCCTCCAGACTTCACCTTCTCCTTCTCCTTATTCTGCTTCTTCTGAATCACCCTCCAGACTTCACCTTCTCCTTCTCCTTCTTCTGCTTCTTCTGATTCACCCTCCAGACTTCACCTTCTCCTTCTCCTTCTTCTGCTTCTTCTGATTCACCCTCCAGACTTCACCTTCTCCTTCTCCTTCTTCTACTTCTTCTGATTCACCCTCCAGACTTCACCTTCTCCATCTCCTTCTTCTGCTTCTTCTGATTCACCCTCCAGACTTCACCTTCTCCTTCTCCTTCGTCTACTTCTTCTGATTCACCCTCCAGACTTCACCTTCTCCTTCTCCTTCGTCTACTTCTTCTGATTCACCCTCCAGACTTCACCTTCTCCTTCTCCTTCTTCTGCTTCTTCTGATTCACCCTCCAGACTTCACCTTCTCCTTCTCCTTCTTCTACTTCTTCTGATTCACCCTCCAGACTTCACCTTCTCCTTCTCTTTCTTCTGCTTCTTCTGATTCACCCTCCAGACTTCACCTTCTCCTTCTCCTTCTTCTGATTCTTCTGATTCACCCTCCAGACTTCACCTTCTCCTTCTCCTTCTTATGCTTCTTCTGATTCACCCTCCTGACTTCACCTTCTCCTTCTCCTTCTTCTACATCTTCTGATTCACCCTCCTGACTTCACCTTCTCCTTCTCCTTCTTCTGCTTCTTCTGATTCACCCTCCAGACTTCTCCTTCTCCTTCTCCTTCTTCTGCTTCTTCTGTTTCACCCTCCAGACTTCACCTTCTCCTTCTCCTTCTTCAGCTTCTTCTGATTCACCCTCCAGACTTCAACTTCTCCTTCTCCTTCTTCTACTTCTTCTGATTCACCCTCCAGACTTCACCTTCTCCTTCTCCTTCTTCTACTTCTTCTGATTCACCCTCCAGTCTTCACCTTCTCCTTCTCCTTCTTCTGTTTCTTCTGCTTCACCCTCCAGACTTCACCTTCTCCTTCTCCTTCTTCTGCTTCTTCTGCTTCACACTCCAGACTTCACCTTCTCCTTCTCCTTCTTCTGCTTCTTCTGCTGCGCCCTCCAGGCTTCACCTTCTCCTTCTCCTTCTTCTGCTTCTTCTGCTTCACCGTCCTGACTTCACCTTCTCCTTCTCCTTCTTCTACTTCTTCTGCTACACCCCCCTGACTTCACCTGCTCCTTCTCCTTCTTCTGCTTCTTCTGATTCACCCTCCTAAATTCACCTTCTCCTTCTCCTTCTTCTGCTTCTTCTGATTCACCCTCCTGACTTCACCTTCTCCTTCTCCTTCTTCTGCTTCTTCTGATTCACCCTCCAGACTTCACCTTCTCCTTCTCCTTCTTCTGCTTCTTCTGATTCACCCTCCAGACTTCACCTTCTCCTTCTCCTTCTTCTGCTTCTTCTGCTTCACCCTCCAGACTTCACCTTCTCCTTCTCCTTCTTCTGCTTCTTCTGCTTCACCCTCCTGACTTCACCATCTCCTTCTCCTTCTTCTACTTCTTCTGATTCACCCTCCAGACTTCACCTACTCCTTCTCCTTCTTCTGCTTCTTCTGCTTCACCCTCCAGACTTCACCTTCTCCTTCTCCTTCTTCTGCTTCTTCTGCTTCGCCCTCCAGACTTCACCTTCTCCTTCTCCTTCTTCTGCTTCTTCTGCTTCACTCTCCTGACTTCACCTTCTCCTTCTCCTTCTTCTACTTCTTCTGATTCACCCTCCAGACTTCACCCTCTCCTTCTCCTTCTTCTGCTTCTTCTGCTTCACCCTCCAGACTTCACCTTCTCTTTCTCCTTCTTCTGCTTCTTCTGCTGCGCCCTCCAGACTTCACCTTCTCCTTCTCCTTCTTCTGCTTCTTCTGATTCACCCTCCAGACTTCACCTTCTCCTTCTCCTTCTTCTACTTCTTCTGATCCACCATCCTGACTTCACCTTCTCCTTCTCCTTCTTCTGCTTCTTCTGCTTCACCCTCCAGACTTCACCTTCTCCTTCTCCTTCTTCTGCTTCTTCTGCTTCACCCACCAGACTTCACCTTCTCCTTCTCCTTCTTCTGCTTCTTCTGCTTCACCCTCCTGACTTCACCGTATCCTTCTCCTTCTTCTACTTCTTCTGATTCACCCTCCAGACTTCACCTACTCCTTCTCCTTCTTCTGCTTCTTCTGCTTCACCCTCCAGACTTCACCTTCTCCTTCTCCTTCTTCTGCTTCTTCTGCTTCGCCCTCCAGACTTCACCTTCTCCTTCTCCTTCTTCTGCTTCTTCTGCTTCACTCTCCTGACTTCACCTTCTCCTTCTCCTTCTTCTACTTCTTCTGATTCACCCTCCAGACTTCACCCTCTCCTTCTCCTTCTTCTGCTTCTTCTGCTTCACCCTCCAGACTTCACCTTCTCCTTCTCCTTCTTCTGCTTCTTCTGCTTCACCGTCCTGACTTCACCTTCTCCTTCTCCTTCTTCTACTTCTTCTGCTTCACCCCCCTGACTTCACCTGCTCCTTCTCCTTCTTCTGCTTCTTCTGATTCACCCTCCTAACTTCACCTTCTCCTTCTCCTTCTTCTGCTTCTTCTGATTCACCCTCCAGACTTCACCTTCTCCTTCTCCTTCTTCTACTTCGTCTGATTCACCCTCCAGACTTCACCTTCTCCTTCTCCTTCTTCTACTTCTTCTGATTCACCCTCCAGTCTTCACCTACTCCTTCTCCTTCTTCTGTTTCTTCTGCTTCACCCTCCAGACTTCACCTTCTCCTTCTCTTTCTTCTGCTTCTTCTGATTCACCCTCCAGACTTCATCTTCTCCTTCTCCTTCTTCTGATTCTTCTGATTCACCCTCCAGACTTCACCTTCTCCTTCTCCTTCTTCTGCTTCTTCTGATTCACCCTCCTGACTTCACCTTCTCCTTCTCCTTCTTCTACTTCTTCTGCTTCACCCTCCAGACTTCACCTTCTCCTTCTCCTTCTTCTACTTCTTCTGATTCACCCTCCAGACTTCACCTTCTCCTTCTCCTTCTTCTGCTTCTTCTGATTCACCCTCCAGACTTCACCTTCTCCTTCTCCTTATTCTGCTTCTTCTGATTCACCCTCCAGACTTCACCTTCTCCTTCTCCTTCTTCTGCTTCTTCTGATTCACCCTCCAGACTTCACCTTTTCCTTCTCCTTCTTCTGCTTCTTCTGATTCACCCTCCAGACTTCACCTTCTCCTTCTCCTTCTTCTGCTTCTTCTGATTCACCCTCCAGACTTCACTTTCTCCTTCTCCTTCTTCTACTTCTTCTGATTCACCCTCCAGACTTCACCTTCTCCTTCTCTTTCTTCTGCTTCTTCTGATTCACCCTCCAGACTTCACCTTCTCCTTCTCCTTCTTCTACTTCTTCTGATTCACCCTCCAGACTTCACCTTCTCCTTCTCCTTCTTCTGCTTCTTCTGATTCACCCTCCAGACTTCACCTTCTCCTTCTCCTTCGTCTACTTCTTCTGATTCACCCTCCAGACTACACCTTCTCCTTCTCCTTCTTCTACTTCTTCTGATTCACCCTCCAGACTTCACCTTCTCCTTCTCCTTCTTCTCTTTCTTCTGATTCACCCTCCTGACTTCACCTTCTCCTTCTCCTTCTTCTGCTTCTTCTGATTCACCCTCCAGACTTCACCTTCTCCTTCTCCTTCTTCTCTTTCTTCTGATTCACCCTCCAGACTTCACCTTCTCCTTCTCCTTCTTCTGCATCTTCTGATTCACCCTCCAGACTTCACCTTCTCCTTCTCCTTCTTCTGCTTCTTCTGATTCACCCTCCAGACTTCACCTTTTCCTTCTCCTTCTTCTGCTTCTTCTGATTCACCCTCCAGACTTCACCTTCTCCTTCTCCTTCTTCTGCTTCTTCTGATTCACCCTCCAGACTTCACTTTCTCCTTCTCCTTCTTCTACTTCTTCTGATTCACCCTCCAGACTTCACCTTCTCCTTCTCTTTCTTCTGCTTCTTCTGATTCACCCTCCAGACTTCACCTTCTCCTTCTCCTTCTTCTACTTCTTCTGATTCACCCTCCAGACTTCACCCTCTCCTTCTCCTTCTTCTGCTTCTTCTGCTTCACCCTCCAGACTTCACCTTCTCCTTCTCCTTCTTCTACTTCTTCTGATCCACCATCCTGACTTCACCTTCTCCTTCTCCTTCTTCTGCTTCTTCTGCTTCACCCTCCAGACTTCACCTTCTCCTTCTCCTTCTTCTGCTTCTTCTGCTTCACCCACCAGACTTCACCTTCTCCTTCTCCTTCTTCTGCTTCTTCTGCTTCACCCTCCTGACTTCACCGTATCCTTCTCCTTCTTCTACTTCTTCTGATTCACCCTCCAGACTTCACCTACTCCTTCTCCTTCTTCTGCTTCTTCTGCTTCACCCTCCAGACTTCACCTTCTCCTTCTCCTTCTTCTGCTTCTTCTGCTTCGCCCTCCAGACTTCACCTTCTCCTTCTCCTTCTTCTGCTTCTTCTGCTTCACTCTCCTGACTTCACCTTCTCCTTCTCCTTCTTCTACTTCTTCTGATTCACCCTCCAGACTTCACCCTCTCCTTCTCCTTCTTCTGCTTCTTCTGCTTCACCCTCCAGACTTCACCTTCTCCTTCTCCTTCTTCTGCTTCTTCTGCTTCACCGTCCTGACTTCACCTTCTCCTTCTCCTTCTTCTACTTCTTCTGCTTCACCCCCCTGACTTCACCTGCTCCTTCTCCTTCTTCTGCTTCTTCTGATTCACCCTCCTAACTTCACCTTCTCCTTCTCCTTCTTCTGCTTCTTCTGATTCACCCTCCAGACTTCACCTTCTCCTTCTCCTTCTTCTACTTCGTCTGATTCACCCTCCAGACTTCACCTTCTCCTTCTCCTTCTTCTACTTCTTCTGATTCACCCTCCAGTCTTCACCTACTCCTTCTCCTTCTTCTGTTTCTTCTGCTTCACCCTCCAGACTTCACCTTCTCCTTCTCTTTCTTCTGCTTCTTCTGATTCACCCTCCAGACTTCATCTTCTCCTTCTCCTTCTTCTGATTCTTCTGATTCACCCTCCAGACTTCACCTTCTCCTTCTCCTTCTTCTGCTTCTTCTGATTCACCCTCCTGACTTCACCTTCTCCTTCTCCTTCTTCTACTTCTTCTGCTTCACCCTCCAGACTTCACCTTCTCCTTCTCCTTCTTCTACTTCTTCTGATTCACCCTCCAGACTTCACCTTCTCCTTCTCCTTCTTCTGCTTCTTCTGATTCACCCTCCAGACTTCACCTTCTCCTTCTCCTTATTCTGCTTCTTCTGATTCACCCTCCAGACTTCACCTTCTCCTTCTCCTTCTTCTGCTTCTTCTGATTCACCCTCCAGACTTCACCTTTTCCTTCTCCTTCTTCTGCTTCTTCTGATTCACCCTCCAGACTTCACCTTCTCCTTCTCCTTCTTCTGCTTCTTCTGATTCACCCTCCAGACTTCACTTTCTCCTTCTCCTTCTTCTACTTCTTCTGATTCACCCTCCAGACTTCACCTTCTCCTTCTCTTTCTTCTGCTTCTTCTGATTCACCCTCCAGACTTCACCTTCTCCTTCTCCTTCTTCTACTTCTTCTGATTCACCCTCCAGACTTCACCTTCTCCTTCTCCTTCTTCTGCTTCTTCTGATTCACCCTCCAGACTTCACCTTCTCCTTCTCCTTCGTCTACTTCTTCTGATTCACCCTCCAGACTACACCTTCTCCTTCTCCTTCTTCTACTTCTTCTGATTCACCCTCCAGACTTCACCTTCTCCTTCTCCTTCTTCTCTTTCTTCTGATTCACCCTCCTGACTTCACCTTCTCCTTCTCCTTCTTCTGCTTCTTCTGATTCACCCTCCAGACTTCACCTTCTCCTTCTCCTTCTTCTCTTTCTTCTGATTCACCCTCCAGACTTCACCTTCTCCTTCTCCTTCTTCTGCATCTTCTGATTCACCCTCCAGACTTCACCTTCTCCTTCTCCTTCTTCTGCTTCTTCTGATTCACCCTCCAGACTTCACCTTTTCCTTCTCCTTCTTCTGCTTCTTCTGATTCACCCTCCAGACTTCACCTTCTCCTTCTCCTTCTTCTGCTTCTTCTGATTCACCCTCCAGACTTCACTTTCTCCTTCTCCTTCTTCTACTTCTTCTGATTCACCCTCCAGACTTCACCTTCTCCTTCTCTTTCTTCTGCTTCTTCTGATTCACCCTCCAGACTTCACCTTCTCCTTCTCCTTCTTCCACTTCTTCTGATTCACCCTCCAGACTTCACCTTCTCCTTCTCCTTCTTCTGCTTCTTCTGATTCACCCTCCAGACTACACCTTCTCCTTCTCCTTCTTCTACTTCTTCTGATTCACCCTCCAGACTTCACCTTCTCCTTCTCCTTCTTCTCTTTCTTCTGATTCACCCTCCTGACTTCACCTTCTCCTTCTCCTTCTTCCACTTCTTCTGCTTCACCCTCCAGACTTCACCTTCTCCTTCTCCTTTTTCTACTTCTTCTGATTCACCCTCCAGACTTCACCTTCTCCTTCTCCTTCTTCTACTTCTTCTGATTCACCCTACAGACTTCACCTTCTCCTTCTCCTTCTTCTGCTTCTTCTGATTCACCCTCCAGACTTCACCTTCTCCTTCTCCTTATTCTGCTTCTTCTGTTTCACCCTCCAGACTTCACCTTCTCCTTCTCCTTCTTCTGCTTCTTCTGATTCACCCTCCAGACTTCACCTTCTCCTTCTCCTTCTTCTGCTTCTTCTGATTCACCCTCCAGACTTCACCTTCTCCTTCTCCTTCTTCTACTTCTTCTGATTCACCCTCCAGACTTCACCTTCTCCTTCTCCTTCTTCTGCTTCTTCTGATTCACCCTCCAGACTTCACCTTCTCCTTCTCCTTCGTCTACTTCTTCTGATTCACCCTCCAGACTTCACCTTCTCCTTCTCCTTCTTCTACTTCTTCTGATTCACCCTCCAGACTTCACCTTCTCCTTCTCCTTCTTCTACTTCTTCTGATTCACCCTCCAGTCTTCACCTTCTCCTTCTCCTTCTTCTGTTTCTTCTGCTTCACCCTCCAGACTTCATCTTCTCCTTCTCCTTCTTCTCCTTCTTCTGATTCACCCTCCAGACTTCACCTTCTCCTTCTCCTTCTTCTACTTCTTTTGATTCACCCTCCAGACTTCATCTTCTCCTTCTCCTTCTGCTCCTTCTTCTGATTCACCCTCCAGACTTCACCTTCTCCTTCTCCTTCTTCTGCTTCTTCTGATTCACCCTCCAGACTTCACCTTCTCCTTCTCCTTCTTCTCCTTCTTCTGATTCACCCTCCAGACTTCACCTTCTCCTTCTCCTTCTTCTACTTCTTCTGATTCACCCTCCAGTCTTCACCTTCTCCTTCTCCTTCTTCTGTTTCTTCTGCTTCACCCTCCAGACTTCACCTTCTCCTTCTCTTTCTTCTGCTTCTTCTGATTCACCCTCCAGACTTCACCTTCTCCTTCTCCTTCTTCTGATTCTTCTGATTCACCCTCCAGACTTCACCTTCTCCTTCTCCTTCTTCTGCTTCTTCTGATTCACCGTCCAGACCTCACCTTCTCCTTCTCCTTCTTCTACTTCTTCTGATTCACCCTCCTGACTTCACCTTCTCCTTCTCCTTCATCTACTTCTTCTGCTTCACCCTCCAGACTTCACCTTCTCCTTCTCCTTCTTCTACTTCTTCTGATTCACCCTCCAGACTTCACCTTCTCCTTCTCCTTCTTCTACTTCTTCTGATTCACCCTCCAGACTTCACCTTCTCCTTCTCCTTCTTCTGCTTCTTCTGATTCACCCTCCAGACTTCACCTTCTCCTTCTCCTTATTCTGCTTCTTCTGATTCACCCTCCAGACTTCACCTTCTCCTTCTCCTTCTTCTGCTTCTTCTGATTCACCCTCCAGACTTCACCTTCTCCTTCTCCTTCTTCTGCTTCTTCTGATTCACCCTCCAGACTTCACCTTCTCCTTCTCCTTCTTCTACTTCTTCTGATTCACCCTCCAGACTTCACCTTCTCCTTCTCCTTCTTCTGCTTCTTCTGATTCACCCTCCAGACTTCACCTTCTCCTTCTCCTTCGTCTACTTCTTCTGATTCACCCTCCAGACTACACCTTCTCCTTCTCCTTCTTCTACTTCTTCTGATTCACCCTCCAGACTTCACCTTCTCCTTCTCCTTCTTCTGTTTCTTCTGATTCACCCTCCAGACTTCATCTTCTCATTCTCCTTCTTCTACTTCTTCTGATTCACCCTCCAGACTTCACCTTCTCCTTCTCCTTCTTCTACTTCTTCTGATTCACCCTCCAGACTTCATCTTCTCCTTCTCCTTCTTCTGCTTCTTCTGATTCACCCTCCAGACTTCACCTTCTCCTTCTCCTTCTTCTGCTTCTTCTGATTCACCCTCCAGACTTCAACTTCTCCTTCTCCTTCTTCTACTTCTTCTGCTTCACCCTCCAGACTTCACCTTCTCCTTCTCCTTCTTCTGCTTCTTCTGATTCACCCTCCAGACTTCACCTTCTCCTTCTCCTTATTCTGCTTCTTCTGTTTCACCCTCCAGACTTCACCTTCTCCTTATCCTTCTTCTGCTTCTTCTGATTCACCCTCCAGACTTCACCTTCTCCTTCTCCTTCTTCTGCTTCTTCTGATTCACCCTCCAGACTTCACCTTCTCCTTCTCCTTCTTCTACTTCTTCTGATTCACCCTCCAGACTTCACCTTCTCCTTCTCCTTCTTCTGCTTCTTCTGAATCACCCTCCAGACTTCACCTTCTCCTTCTCCTTCGTCTACTTCTTCTGATTCACCCTCCAGACTACACCTTCTCCTTCTCCTTCTTCTACTTCTTCTGATTCACCCTCCAGACTTCACCTTCTCCTTCTCCTTCTTCTACTTCTTCTGATTCACCCTCCAGACTTCATCTTCTCCTTCTCCTTCTTCTCCTTCTTCTGATTCACCCTCCAGACTTCACCTTCTCCTTCTCCTTCTTCTGCTTCTTCTGATTCACCCTCCAGACTTCACCTTCTCCTTCTCCTTCTTCTACTTCTTCTGATTCACCCTCCAGACTTCACCTTCTCCTTCTCCTTCTTCTACGTCTTCTGATTCACCCTCCAGACTTCACCTTCTCCTTCTCCTTCTTCTACTTCTTCTGATTCACCCTCCTTACTTCACCTTCTCCTTCTCCTTCTTCTGCTTCTTCTGCTTCACCCTCCAGACCTCACCTTCTCCTTCTCCTCCTTCTGCTTCTTCTGCTTCACCTTCCAGACTTCACCTTCTCCTTCTCCTTCTTCTGCTTCTTCTGCTTCACCATCCTGACTTCACCTTCTCCTTCTCCTTCTTCTGATTCTTCTGATTCACCCTCCAGACTTCACCTTCTCCTTCTCCTTCTTCTGCTTCTTCTGATTCACCCTCCAGACCTCACCTTCTCCTTCTCCTTCTTCTACTTCTTCTGATTCACCCTCCTGACTTCACCTTCTCCTTCTCCTTCATCTACTTCTTCTGCTTCACCCTCCAGACTTCACCTTCTCCTTCTCCTTCTTCTACTTCTTCTGATTCACCCTCCAGACTTCACCTTCTCCTTCTCCTTCTTCTACTTCTTCTGATTCACCCTCCAGACTTCACCTTCTCCTTCTCCTTCTTCTCCTTCTTCTGATTCACCCTCCAGACTTCACCTTCTCCTTCTCCTTCTTCTGCTTCTTCTGATTCACCCTCCAGACTTCACCTTCTCCTTCTCCTTATTCTGCTTCTTCTGATTCACCCTCCAGACTTCACCTTCTCCTTCTCCTTCTTCTGCTTCTTCTGATTCACCCTCCAGACTTCACCTTCTCCTTCTCCTTCTTCTGCTTCTTCTGATTCACCCTCCAGACTTCACCTTCTCCTTCTCCTTCTTCTACTTCTTCTGATTCACCATCCAGACTTCACCTTCTCCTTCTCCTTCTTCTGCTTCTTCTGATTCACCCTCCAGACTTCACCTTCTCCTTCTCCTTCGTCTACTTCTTCTGATTCACCCTCCAGACTACACCTTCTCCTTCTCCTTCTTCTACTTCTTCTGATTCACCCTCCAGACTTCTCCTTCTCCTTCTCCTTCTTCTCTTTCTTCTGATTCACCCTCCAGACTTCATCTTCTCCTTCTCCTTCTTCTACTTCTTCTGATTCACCCTCCAGACTTCACCTTCTCCTTCTCCTTCTTCTACTTCTTCTGATTCACCCTCCAGACTTCATCTTCTCCTTCTCCTTCTTCTGCTTCTTCTGATTCACCCTCCAGACTTCACCTTCTCCTTCTCCTTCTTCTGCTTCTTCTGATTCACCCTCCAGACTTCAACTTCTCCTTCTCCTTCTTCTACTTCTTCTGATTCACCCTCCAGACTTCACCTTCTCCTTCTCCTTCTTCTACTTCTTCTGATTCACCCTCCAGTCTTCACCTTCTCCTTCTCCTTCTTCTGTTTCTTCTGCTCCACCCTCCAGACTTCACCTTCTCCTTCTCCTTCTTCTGCTTCTTCTGCTTCACACTCCAGACTTCACCTCTCCTTCTCCTTCTTCTGCTTCTTCTGCTGCGCCCTCCAGGCTTCACCTTCTCCTTCTCCTTCTTCTGCTTCTTCTGCTTCACCGTCCTGACTTCACCTTCTCCTTCTCCTTCGTCTACTTCTTCTGATTCACCCTCCAGACTGCACCTTCTCCTTCTCCTTCTTCTACTTCTTCTGATTCACCCTCCAGACTTCACCTTCTCCTTCTCCTTCTTCTCTTTCTTCTGATTCACCCTCCTGACTTCACCTTCTCCTTCTCCTTCTTCTGCTTCTTCTGATTCACCCTCCAGACTTCACCTTCTCCTTCTCCTTCTTCTCTTTCTTCTGATTCACCCTCCAGACTTCACCTTCTCCTTCTCCTTCTTCTGCATCTTCTGATTCACCCTCCAGACTTCACCTTCTCCTTCTCCTTCTTCTGCTTCTTCTGATTCACCCTCCAGACTTCACCTTTTCCTTCTCCTTCTTCTGCTTCTTCTGATTCACCCTCCAGACTTCACCTTCTCCTTCTCCTTCTTCTGCTTCTTCTGATTCACCCTCCAGACTTCACTTTCTCCTTCTCCTTCTTCTACTTCTTCTGATTCACCCTCCAGACTTCACCTTCTCCTTCTCTTTTCTTCTGCTTCTTCTGATTCACCCTCCAGACTTCACCTTCTCCTTCTCCTTCTTCTACTTCTTCTGATTCACCCTCCAGACTTCACCTTCTCCTTCTCCTTCTTCTGCTTCTTCTGATTCACCCTCCAGACTACACCTTCTCCTTCTCCTTCTTCTACTTCTTCTGATTCACCCTCCAGACTTCACCTTCTCCTTCTCCTTCTTCTCTTTCTTCTGATTCACCCTCCTGACTTCACCTTCTCCTTCTCCTTCTTCCACTTCTTCTGCTTCACCCTCCAGACTTCACCTTCTCCTTCTCCTTTTTCTACTTCTTCTGATTCACCCTCCAGACTTCACCTTCTCCTTCTCCTTCTTCTACTTCTTCTGATTCACCCTACAGACTTCACCTTCTCCTTCTCCTTCTTCTGCTTCTTCTGATTCACCCTCCAGACTTCACCTTCTCCTTCTCCTTATTCTGCTTCTTCTGTTTCACCCTCCAGGACTTCACCTTCTCCTTCTCCTTCTTCTGCTTCTTCTGATTCACCCTCCAGACTTCACCTTCTCCTTCTCCTTCTTCTGCTTCTTCTGATTCACCCTCCAGACTTCACCTTCTCCTTCTCCTTCTTCTACTTCTTCTGATTCACCCTCCAGACTTCACCTTCTCCTTCTCCTTCTTCTGCTTCTTCTGATTCACCCTCCAGACTTCACCTTCTCCTTCTCCTTCGTCTACTTCTTCTGATTCACCCTCCAGACTTCACCTTCTCCTTCTCCTTCTTCTACTTCTTCTGATTCACCCTCCAGACTTCACCTTCTCCTTCTCCTTCTTCTACTTCTTCTGTTTCACCCTCCAGTCTTCACCTTCTCCTTCTCCTTCTTCTGTTTCTTCTGCTTCACCCTCCAGACTTCATCTTCTCCTTCTCCTTCTTCTCCTTCTTCTGATTCACCCTCCAGACTTCACCTTCTCCTTCTCCTTCTTCTACTTCTTTTGATTCACCCTCCAGACTTCATCTTCTCCTTCTCCTTCTGCTCCTTCTTCTGATTCACCCTCCAGACTTCACCTTCTCCTTCTCCTTCTTCTGCTTCTTCTGATTCACCCTCCAGACTTCACCTTCTCCTTCTCCTTCTTCTCCTTCTTCTGATTCACCCTCCAGACTTCACCTTCTCCTTCTCCTTCTTCTACTTCTTCTGATTCACCCTCCAGTCTTCACCTTCTCCTTCTCCTTCTTCTGTTTCTTCTGCTTCACCCTCCAGACTTCACCTTCTCCTTCTCTTTCTTCTGCTTCTTCTGATTCACCCTCCAGACTTCACCTTCTCCTTCTCCTTCTTCTGATTCTTCTGATTCACCCCTCCAGACTTCACCTTCTCCTTCTCCTTCTTCTGCTTCTTCTGATTCACCGTCCAGACCTCACCTTCTCCTTCTCCTTCTTCTACTTCTTCTGATTCACCCTCCTGACTTCACCTTCTCCTTCTCCTTCATCTACTTCTTCTGCTTCACCCTCCAGACTTCACCTTCTCCTTCTCCTTCTTCTACTTCTTCTGATTCACCCTCCAGACTTCACCTTCTCCTTCTCCTTCTTCTACTTCTTCTGATTCACCCTCCAGACTTCACCTTCTCCTTCTCCTTCTTCTGCTTCTTCTGATTCACCCTCCAGACTTCACCTTCTCCTTCTCCTTCTTCTGCTTCTTCTGATTCACCCTCCAGACTTCACCTTCTCCTTCTCCTTCTTCTGCTTCTTCTGATTCACCCTCCAGACTTCACCTTCTCCTTCTCCTTCTTCTGCTTCTTCTGATTCACCCTCCAGACTTCACCTTCTCCTTCTCCTTCTTCTACTTCTTCTGATTCACCCTCCAGACTTCACCTTCTCCTTCTCCTTCTTCTGCTTCTTCTGATTCACCCTCCACACTTCACCTTCTCCTTCTCCTTCGTCTACTTCTTCTGATTCACCCTCCAGTCTACACCTTCTCCTTCTCCTTCTTCTACTTCTTCTGATTCAC